>NW_025422709.1:0-56012 GCF_904849725.1 Hordeum vulgare subsp. vulgare | reverse complement strand
ATATAGGAATCACACATCTTTAGCACCATTTTCGTAACCTCTTTATTCATCACTCTAGATTTTCACTTCATGTGAAAATGAAAATATATTTTTATAGCATCTCCACATATTCAACTCACCTTTCCATCATTTCAATCTTCAAGAGCAGTTACCGTTGCATTATATACCTCACACAACGACTTACATGTGAAAATCGGACAACTTGTAATATTATTCGTATTGTTTCGGTCCAACATGGTATATTTTATCTTATCTGAAAATATATTTTTTAAATAGACAAATCGACATATGCTACTAATCACGCTTCATTTCTTGCTTCCGAATATGTCTCTACAGCAAGATGTAGCTCCTCCAACAACTTATATATGAAATGATATCATTTAACACTTTTCTGGTAACCGTTTTCTTCATTACATATAGATTTTCTCTTCCGGGGAAGTGGAATATTTTTCAAATAGGGTAGTCGCCATATTACAACATCATTTTCTTCATTTCATAGTTTGCCACTACTTTGTGCAGCAGTATGTGGCTCAGCCTTATGTAGGAATTATACATCATTAGAATCATTTTCGCATCATCTTAATCAGTCAATTTAGATTTCCGTTCGTCTAAAACTGAAAATTATATTATACGGCATCGTCGACAGATAACAGTAGCCTTTCGACCAATTCTATACTACATGATAGTTTTTGTTGCATGATGTACCTCAAACAACAACTTACATGTAGAAATCAGACAATTCGTAATATGTTTTGTACCATTTCAATACATCATGGTATATTTTCTCTTGTGTGAAACTGAAAAGTTGCTTAAATAGCAAAATTTACATATGCTATCAGTCCTGCTTCATTTGTTGATGTCAAAGTTGTCTCTGCAGCAGTATGTAGCTCCTCCAAAAATTTATTTGTACAAATGATCAATTTTAGCACGTTTAGATAACCTTTTTATTCATTACTGTAAATTTCCATATCCTATAAACTGAAACATTTTTAAAACAGGATAGAAGTCATATTACAACAACCTTTCCTTTATTTCATGCTTCGGGATTAGTCTCTGCAGCAGTATGTAGCTCCTCTTATATAGGAATCATACATCTGTAGCACCATTTTCGTACCCTCTCGATCCAACACTCTAGATTTTCACTTCATGTGAAAATGAAAACATATTTACATAGCATCTCGACATATTCTACCCGCCTTTCCTTCATTTCAATCTTCAAGAGTAGTTATCGATGCATTATATACCTCACACAACGACTTAAATGTGAAAATCGGACAGCTTGTAATATGTTTTGTACAATTTCGTACCATCATGGTATATTTTTCTCTTATGTGAAACTGAAAAGTTGTTTAAATGGTGAAATCGACATATGCTATCAGTCCTGCTTCATTTGTTGCTGTCAAAGTTGTCTCTGCAGCCGTATGTAGCTCCTCCAAAAACTTATTTATACAAATGATATAATTTTAGCACATTTTCTTAATCTTTTCATTCATTACTGTATATTTCCCTACCGTGTAAACTGAAACATTTTTCAAACAGGATATAAGTCATATTACAACAACCTTTCCTTCATTTCATACTTCGGGACTAGTCTTTGCAGCAGTATGTGGCTCCTTTTATATAGGAATCATACATCTTTAGCACCATTTTCGTAACCTCTTTATTCATCACTCTAGATTTTCACTTCATGTGAAAATGAAAATATATTTGTATAGCATCTCCACATATTCAACTCACCTTTCCATCATTTCAATCTTCAAGAGCAGTTACCGTTGCATTATATACCTCACACAACGACTTACATGTGAAAATCGGACAACTTGTAATATTATTCGTATTGTTTCGGTCCAACATGGTATATTTTATCTTATCTGAAAATATATTTTTTAAATAGACAAATCGACATATGCTACTAATCACGCTTCATTTCTTGCTTCCGAATATGTCTCTACAGCAAGATGTAGCTCCTCCAACAACTTATATATGAAATGATATCATTTAACACTTTTCTGGTAACCGTTTTCTTCATTACATATAGATTTTCTCTTCCCGGGGAAGTGGAATATTTTTCAAATAGGGTAGTCGCCATATTACAACATCATTTTCTTCATTTCATAGTTTGCCACTACTTTGTGCAGCAGTATGTGGCTCAGCCTTATGTAGGAATTATACATCATTAGAATCATTTTCGCATCATCTTAATCAGTCAATTTAGATTTCCGTTCGTCTAAAACTGAAAATTATATTATACGGCATCGTCGACAGATAACAGTAGCCTTTCGACCAATTCTATACTACATGATAGTTTTTGTTGCATGATGTACCTCAAACAACAACTTACATGTAGAAATCAGACAATTCGTAATATGTTTTGTACCATTTCAATACATCATGGTATATTTTCTCTTGTGTGAAACTGAAAAGTTGCTTAAATAGCAAAATTTACATATGCTATCAGTCCTGCTTCATTTGTTGATGTCAAAGTTGTCTCTGCAGCAGTATGTAGCTCCTCCAAAAATTTATTTGTACAAATGATCAATTTTAGCACGTTTAGATAACCTTTTTATTCATTACTGTAAATTTCCATATCCTATAAACTGAAACATTTTTAAAACAGGATAGAAGTCATATTACAACAACCTTTCCTTTATTTCATGCTTCGGGATTAGTCTCTGCAGCAGTATGTAGCTCCTCTTATATAGGAATCATACATCTGTAGCACCATTTTCGTACCCTCTCGATCCAACACTCTAGATTTTCACTTCATGTGAAAATGAAAACATATTTACATAGCATCTCGACATATTCTACCCGCCTTTCCTTCATTTCAATCTTCAAGAGTAGTTATCGATGCATTATATACCTCACACAACGACTTAAATGTGAAAATCGGACAGCTTGTAATATGTTTTGTACAATTTCGTACCATCATGGTATATTTTTCTCTTATGTGAAACTGAAAAGTTGTTTAAATGGTGAAATCGACATATGCTATCAGTCCTGCTTCATTTGTTGCTGTCAAAGTTGTCTCTGCAGCCGTATGTAGCTCCTCCAAAAACTTATTTATACAAATGATATAATTTTAGCACATTTTCTTAATCTTTTCATTCATTACTGTATATTTCCCTACCGTGTAAACTGAAACATTTTTCAAACAGGATATAAGTCATATTACAACAACCTTTCCTTCATTTCATACTTCGGGACTAGTCTTTGCAGCAGTATGTGGCTCCTTTTATATAGGAATCATACATCTTTAGCACCATTTTCGTAACCTCTTTATTCATCACTCTAGATTTTCACTTCATGTGAAAATGAAAATATATTTGTATAGCATCTCCACATATTCAACTCACCTTTCCATCATTTCAATCTTCAAGAGCAGTTACCGTTGCATTATATACCTCACACAACGACTTACATGTGAAAATCGGACAACTTGTAATATTATTCGTATTGTTTCGGTCCAACATGGTATATTTTATCTTATCTGAAAATATATTTTTTAAATAGACAAATCGACATATGCTACTAATCACGCTTCATTTCTTGCTTCCGAATATGTCTCTACAGCAAGATGTAGCTCCTCCAACAACTTATATATGAAATGATATCATTTAACACTTTTCTGGTAACCGTTTTCTTCATTACATATAGATTTTCTCTTCCCGGAGAAGTGGAATATTTTTCAAATAGGGTAGTCGCCATATTACAACATCATTTTCTTCATTTCATAGTTTGCCACTACTTTGTGCAGCAGTATGTGGCTCAGCCTTATGTAGGAATTATACATCATTAGAATCATTTTCGCATCATCTTAATCAGTCAATTTAGATTTCCGTTCGTCTAAAACTGAAAATTATATTATACGGCATCGTCGACAGATAACAGTAGCCTTTCGACCAATTCTATACTACATGATAGTTTTTGTTGCATGATGTACCTCAAACAACAGCTTACATGTAGAAATCAGACAATTCGTAATATGTTTTGTACCATTTCAATACATCATGGTATATTTTCTCTTGTGTGAAACTGAAAAGTTGCTTAAATAGCAAAATTTACATATGCTATCAGTCCTGCTTCATTTGTTGATGTCAAAGTTGTCTCTGCAGCAGTATGTAGCTCCTCCAAAACTTTATTTGTACAAATGATCAATTTTAGCACGTTTAGATAATCTTTTTATTCATTACTGTAAATTTCCATATCCTATAAACTGAAACATTTTTAAAACAGGATAGAAGTCATATTACAACAACCTTTCCTTTATTTCATGCTTCGGGATTAGTCTCTGCAGCAGTATATAGCTCCTCTTATATAGGAATCATACATCTGTAGCACCATTTTCGTACCCTCTCGATTCAACACTCTAGATTTTCACTTCATGTGAAAATGAAAACATATTTACATAGCATCTCGACATATTCCACCCGCCTTTCATTCATTTCAATCTTCAAGAGTAGTTATCGATGCATTATATACCTCACACAACGACTTAAATGTGAAAATCGGACAACTTGTAATATGTTTTGTACAATTTCGTACCATCATGGTATATTTTTCTCTTATGTGAAACTGAAAAGTTGTTTAAATGGTGAAATCGACATATGCTATCAGTCCTGCTTCATTTGTTGCTGTCAAAGTTGTCTCCGCAGCAGTATGTAGCTCCTCCAAAAACTTATTTGTACAAATGATATAATTTTAGCACATTTTCTTAATCTTTTCATTCATTACTGTATATTTCCCTACCGTGTAAACTGAAACATTTTTCAAACAGGATATAACTCATATTACAACAACCTTTTCTTCATTTCATACTTCGGGATTAGTCTTTGCAGCAGTATGTGGCTCCTTTTATATAGGAATCATACATCTTTAGCACCATTTTCGTAACCTCTTTATTCATCACTCTAGATTTTCACTTCATGTGAAAATGAAAATATATTTGTATAGCATCTCCACATATTCAACTCACCTTTCCATCATTTCAATCTTCAAGAGCAAATACCGTTGCATTATATACCTCACACAACGACTTACATGTGAAAATCGGACAACTTGTAATATTATTCGTATTGTTTCGGTCCAACATGGTATATTTTATCTTATCTGAAAATATATTTTTTAATAGACAAATCGACATATGCTAATAATCACGCTTCATTTCTTGCTTCCAAATATGTCTCTACAGCAAGATGTAGCTCCTCCAACAACTTATATATGAAATGATATCATTTAACACTTTTCTCGTAACCGTTTTCTTCATTACATACAGATTTTCTCTTCCCGGGGAAGTGGAATATTTTTCAAATAGGGTAGTCGCCATATTACAACATCATTTTCTTCATTTCATAGTTTGCCACTACTTTGTGCAGCAGTATGTGGCTCAGCCTTATGTAGGAATTATACATCATTAGAATCATTTTCGCATCATCTTAATCAGTCAATTTAGATTTCCGTTCGTCTAAACCTGAAAATTATATTATATGGCATCGTCGACAGATAACAGTAGCCTTTCGACCAATTCTATATTACATGATAGTTTTTGTTGCATGATGTACCTCAAACAACAAGTTACATGTAGAAATCAGACAATTCGTAATATGTTTTGTACCATTTCAATCCATCATGGTATATTTTCTCTTGTGTGAAACTGAAAAGTTGCTTAAATAGCAAAATTTACATATGCTATCAGTCGTGCTTCATTTGTTGATGTCAAAGTTGTCTCTGAAGCAGTATGTAGCTCCTCCAAAACTTTATTTGTACAAATGATACAATTTTAGCAGGTTTAGATAACCTTTTTATTCATCACTGTAAATTTCCATATCCTATAAACTGAAACATTTTTAAAATAGGATAGAAGTCATATTACAACAACATTTCCTTTATTTCATGTTCGGGGTTAGTCTCTGCAGCAGTATGTAGCTCCTCTTATATAGGAATCATACATCTGTAGCACCATTTTCGTAGCCTCTCGATTCAACACTCTAGATTTTCACTTCATGTGAAAATGAAAACATATTTACATAGCATCTCGACATATTCCACCCGCCTTTCATTCATTTCAATCTTCAAGAGTAGTTATCGATGCATTATATACCTCACACAACGACTTAAATGTGAAAATCGGACAACTTGTAATATGTTTTGTACAATTTCGTACCATCATGGTATATTTTTCTCTTATGTGAAACTGAAAAGTTGTTTAAATGGTGAAATCGACATATGCTATCAGTCCTGCTTCATTTGTTGCTGTCAAAGTTGTCTCTGCAGCAGTATGTAGCTCCTCCAAAAACTTATTTGTACAAATGATATAATTTTAGCACATTTGCTTAATCTTTTCATTCATTACTGTATATTTCCCTACCTTGTAAACTGAAATATTTTTCAAACAGGATATAAGTCATATTACAACAACCTTTCCTTCATTTCATACTTCGGGATTAGTCTTTGCAGCAGTATGTGGCTCCTATTATATAGGAATCATACATCTTTAGCACCATTTTCGTAACCTCTTTATTCATCACTCTAGATTTTCACTTCATGTGAAAATGAAAACATATTTGTATAGCATCTCCACATATTTAACTCACCTTTCCATCATTTCAATCTTCAAGAGTAGTTACCGTTGCATTATATACCTCACACAACGACTTACATGTGAAAATCGGACAACTTGTAATATTATTCGTATTGTTTCGGTCCAACATGGTATATTTTATCTTATCTGAAAATATATTTTTTAAATAGACAAATCGACATATGCTACTAATCACGCTTCATTTCTTGCTTCCGAATATGTCTCTACAGCAAGATGTAGCTCCTCCAACAACTTATATATGAAATGATATCATTTAACACTTTTCTGGTAACCGTTTTCTTCATTACATATAGATTTTCTCTTCCCGGGGAAGTGGAATATTTTTCAAATAGGGTAGTCGCCATATTACAACATCATTTTCTTCATTTCATAGTTTGCCACTACTTTGTGCAGCAGTATGTGGCTCAGCCTTATGTAGGAATTATACATCATTAGAATCATTTTCGCATCATCTTAATCAGTTAATTTAGATTTCCGTTCGTCTAAAACTGAAAATTATATTATACGGCATCGTCGACAGATAACAGTAGCCTTTCGACCAATTCTATACTACATGATAGTTTTTGTTGCATGATGTACCTCAAACAACAACTTACATGTAGAAATCAGACAATTCGTAATATGTTTTGTACCATTTCAATACATCATGGTATATTTTCTCTTGTGTGAAACTGAAAAGTTGCTTAAATAGCAAAATTTACATATGCTATCAGTCCTGCTTCATTTGTTGATGTCAAAGTTGTCTCTGCAGCAGTATGTAGCTCCTCCAAAACTTTATTTGTACAAATGATCAATTTTAGCACGTTTAGATAATCTTTTTATTCATTACTGTAAATTTCCATATCCTATAAACTGAAACATTTTTAAAACAGGATAGAAGTCATATTACAACAACCTTTCCTTTATTTCATGCTTCGGGATTAGTCTCTGCAGCAGTATGTAGCTCCTCTTATATAGGAATCATACATCTGTAGCACCATTTTCGTACCCTCTCGATTCAACACTCTAGATTTTCACTTCATGTGAAAATGAAAACATATTTACATAGCATCTCGACATATTCCACCCGCCTTTCCTTCATTTCAATCTTCAAGAGTAGTTATCGATGCATTATATACCTCACACAACGACTTAAATGTGGAAATCGGACAACTTGTAATATGTTTTGTACAATTTCGTACCATCATGGTATATTTTTCTCTTATGTGAAACTGAAAAGTTGTTTAAATGGTGAAATCGACATATGCTATCAGTCCTGCTTCATTTGTTGCTGTCAAAGTTGTCTCTGCAGCAGTATGTAGCTCCTCCAAAAACTTATTTGTACAAATAATATAATTTTAGCACATTTTCTTAATCTTTTCATTCATTACTGTATATTTCCCTACCATGTAAACTGAAACATTTTTCAAACAGGATAGAAGTCATATTACAACAACCTTTCCTTCATTTCATACTTCGGGATTAGTCTTTGCAGCAGTATGTGGCTCCTTTTATATAGGAATCATACATCTTTAGCACCATTTTCGTAACCTCTTTATTCATCACTCTAGATTTTCAGTTCATGTGAAAATGAAAACATATTTGTATAGCATCTCCACATATTTAACTCACCTTTCCATCATTTCAATCTTCAAGAGTAGTTATCGTTGCATTATATACCTCACACAACGACTTACATGTGAAAATCGGACAACTTGTAATATTATTCGTATTGTTTCGGTCCAACATGGTATATTTTATCTTATCTGAAAATATATTTTTTAATAGACAAATCGACATATGCTAATAATCACGCTTCATTTCCTGCTTCCAAATATGTCTCTACAGCAAGATGTAGCTCCTCCAACAACTTATATATGAAATGATATCATTTAACACTTTTCTCGTAACCGTTTTCTTCATTACATACAGATTTTCTCTTCCCGGGGAAGTGGAATATTTTTCAAATAGGGTAGTCGCCATATTACAACATCATTTTCTTCATTTCATAGTTTGCCACTACTTTGTGCAGCAGTATGTGGCTCAGCCTTATGTAGGAATTATACATCATTAGAATCATTTTCGCATCATCTTAATCAGTCAATTTAGATTTCCGTTCGTCTAAACCTGAAAATTATATTATATGGCATCGTCGACAGATAACAGTAGCCTTTCGACCAATTCTATATTACATGATAGTTTTTGTTGCATGATGTACCTCAAACAACAAGTTACATGTAGAAATCAGACAATTCGTAATATGTTTTGTACCATTTCAATCCATCATGGTATATTTTCTCTTGTGTGAAACTGAAAAGTTGCTTAAATAGCAAAATTTACATATGCTATCAGTCCTGCTTCATTTGTTGATGTCAAAGTTGTCTCTGCAGCAGTATGTAGCTCCTCCAAAACTTTATTTGTACAAATGATACAATTTTAGCAGGTTTAGATAACCTTTTTATTCATTACTGTAAATTTCCATATCCTATAAACTGAAACATTTTTAAAACAGGATAGAAGTCATATTACAACAACCTTTCCTTTATTTCATGCTTCGGGATTAGTCTCTGCAGCAGTATGTAGCTCCTCTTATATAGGAATCATACATCTGTAGCACCATTTTCGTACCCTCTCGATTCAACACTCTAGATTTTCACTTCATGTGAAAATGAAAACATATTTACATAGCACCTCGACATATTGCACCCGCCTTTCCTTCATTTCAATCTTCAAGAGTAGTTATCGATGCATTATATACCTCACACAACGACTTAAATGTGGAAATCGGACAACTTGTAATATGTTTTGTACAATTTCGTACCATCATGGTATATTTTTCTCTTATGTGAAACTGAAAAGTTGTTTAAATGGTGAAATCGACATATGCTATCAGTCCTGCTTCATTTGTTGCTGTCAAAGTTGTCTCTGCAGCAGTATGTAGCTCCTCCAAAAACTTATTTGTACAAATGATATAATTTTAGCACATTTTCTTAATCTTTTCATTCATTACTGTATATTTCCCTACCGTGTAAACTGAAACATTTTTCAAACAGGATATAAGTCATATTACAACAACCTTTCCTTCATTTCATACTTCGGGATTAGTCTTTGCAGCAGCATGTGGCTCCTTTTATATAGGAATCACACATCTTTAGCACCATTTTCGTAACCTCTTTATTCATCACTCTAGATTTTCACTTCATGTGAAAATGAAAATATATTTTTATAGCATCTCCACATATTCAACTCACCTTTCCATCATTTCAATCTTCAAGAGCAGTTACCGTTGCATTATATACCTCACACAACGACTTACATGTGAAAATCGGACAACTTGTAATATTATTCGTATTGTTTCGGTCCAACATGGTATATTTTATCTTATCTGAAAATATATTTTTTAAATAGACAAATCGACATATGCTACTAATCACGCTTCATTTCTTGCTTCCGAATATGTCTCTACAGCAAGATGTAGCTCCTCCAACAACTTATATATGAAATGATATCATTTAACACTTTTCTCGTAACCGTTTTCTTCATTACATACAGATTTTCTCTTCCCGGGGAAGTGGAATATTTTTCAAATAGGGTAGTCGCCATATTACAACATCATTTTCTTCATTTCATAGTTTGCCACTACTTTGTGCAGCAGTATGTGGCTCAGCCTTATGTAGGAATTATACATCATTAGAATCATATTCGCATCATCTTAATCAGTCAATTTAGATTTCCGTTCGTCTAAAACTGAAAATTATATTATACGGCATCGTCGACAGATAACAGTAGCCTTTCGACCAATTCTATACTACATGATAGTTTTTGTTGCATGATGTACCTCAAACAACAACTTACATGTAGAAATCAGACAATTCGTAATATGTTTTGTACCATTTCAATACATCATGGTATATTTTCTCTTGTGTGAAACTGAAAAGTTGCTTAAATAGCAAAATTTACATATGCTATCAGTCCTGCTTCATTTGTTGATGTCAAAGTTGTCTCTGCAGCAGTATGTAGCTCCTCCAAAACTTTATTTGTACAAATGATCAATTTTAGCACGTTTAGATAACCTTTTTATTCATTACTGTAAATTTCCATATCCTATAAACTGAAACATTTTTAAAACAGGATAGAATTCATATTACAACAACCTTTCCTTTATTTCATGCTTCGGGATTAGTCTCTGCAGCAGTATGTAGCTCCTCTTATATAGGAATCATACATCTGTAGCACCATTTTCGTACCCTCTCGATTCAACACTCTAGATTTTCACTTCATGTGAAAATGAAAAAATATTTACATAGCATCTCGACATATTCCACCCGCCTTTCGTTCATTTCAATCTTCAAGAGTAGTTATCGATGCATTATATACCTCACACAACGACTTAAATGTGGAAATCGGACAACTTGTAATATGTTTTGTACAATTTAGTACCATCATGGTATATTTTTCTCTTATGTGAAACTGAAAAGTTGTTTAAATGGTGAAATCGACATATGCTATCAGTCCTGCTTCATTTGTTGCTGTCAAAGTTGTCTCTGCAGCAGTATGTAGCTCCTCCAAAAACTTATTTATACAAATGATATAATTTTAACACATTTTCTTAATCTTTTTATTCATTACTGTATATTTCCCTACCGTGTAAACTGAAACATTTTTCAAACAGGATATAAGTCATATTACAAGAACCTTTCCTTCATTTCATACTTCGGGATTTGTCTTTGCAGCAGTATGTGGCTCCTTTTATATAGGAATCATACATCTTTAGCACCATTTTCGTAACCTCTTTATTCATCACTCTAGATTTTCACTTCATGTGAAAATGAAAACATATTTTTATAGCATCTCCACATATTCAACTCACCTTTCCATCATTTCAATCTTCAAGAGCAGTTACCGTTGCATTATATACCTCACACAACGACTTACATGTGAAAATCGGACAACTTGTAATATTATTCGTATTGTTTCGGTCCAACATGGTATATTTTATCTTATCTGAAAATATATTTTTTAAATAGACAAATCGACATATGCTACTAATCACGCTTCATTTCTTGCTTCCGAATATGTCTCTACAGCAAGATGTAGCTCTTCCAACAACTTATATATGAAATGATATCATTTAACACTTTTCTGGTAACCGTTTTCTTCATTACATATAGATTTTCTCTTCCCAGGGAAGTGGAATATTTTTCAAATAGGGTAGTCGCCATATTACAACATCATTTTCTTCATTTCATTGTTTGCCACTACTTTGTGCAGCAGTATGTGGCTCAGCCTTATGTAGGAATTATACATCATTAGAATCATTTTCGCATCATCTTAATCAGTCAATTTAGATTTCCGTTCGTCTAAAACTGAAAATTATATTATACGGCATCATCGACAGATAACAGTAGCCTTTCGACCAATTCTATACTACATGATAGTTTTTGTTGCATGATGTACCTCAAACAACAACTTACATGTAGAAATCTGACAATTCGTAATATGTTTTGTACCATTTCAATCCATCATGGTATATTTTCTCTTGTGTGAAACTGAAAAGTTGCTTAAATAGCAAAATTTACATATGCTATCAGTCCTGCTTCATTTGTTGAAGTCAAAGTTGTCTCTGCAGCAGTATGTAGCTCCTCCAAAACTTTATTTGTACAAATGATACAATTTTAGCAGGTTTAGATAACCTTTTTATTCATCACTGTAAATTTCCATATCCTATAAACTGAAACATTTTTAAAATAGGATAGAAGTCATATTACAACAACATTTCCTTTATTTCATGTTCGGGGTTAGTCTCTGCAGCAGTATGTAGCTCCTCTTATATAGGAATCATACATCTGTAGCACCATTTTCGTAGCCTCTCTATTCAACACTCTAGATTTTCACTTCATGTGAAAATGAAAACATATTTACATAGCATCTCGACATATTCCACCCGCCTTTCATTCATTTCAATCTTCAAGAGTAGTTATCGATGCATTATATACCTCACACAACGACTTAAATGTGAAAATCGGACAACTTGTAATATGTTTTGTACAATTTCGTACCATCATGGTATATTTTTCTCTTATGTGAAACTGAAAAGTTGTTTAAATGGTGAAATCGACATATGCTATCAGTCCTGCTTCATTTGTTGCTGTCAAAGTTGTCTCTGCAACAGTATGTAGCTCCTCCAAAAACTTATTTGTACAAATGATATAATTTTAGCACATTTTCTTAATCTTTTCATTCATTACTGTATATTTCCCTACCTTGTAAACTGAAATATTTTTCAAACAGGATATAAGTCATATTACAACAACCTTTCCTTCATTTCATACTTCGGGATTAGTCTTTGCAGCAGTATGTGGCTCCTATTATATAGGAATCATACATCTTTAGCCCCATTTTCGTAACCTCTTTATTCATCACTCTAGATTTTCACTTCATGTGAAAATGAAAACATATTTGTATAGCATCTCCACATATTCAACTCACCTTTCCATCATTTCAATCTTCAAGAGCAGTTACCGTTGCATTATATACCTCACACAACGACTTACATGTGAAAATCGGACAACTTGTAATATTATTCGTATTGTTTCGGTCCAACATGGTATATTTTATCTTATCTGAAAATATATTTTTTAAATAGACAAATCGACATATGCTACTAATCACGCTTCATTTCTTGCTTCCGAATATGTCTCTACAGCAAGATGTAGCTCCTCCAACAACTTATATATGAAATGATATCATTTAACACTTTTCTCGTAACCGTTTTCTTCATTACATATAGATTTTCTCTTCCCGGGGAAGTGGAATATTTTTCAAATAGGGTAGTCTCCATATTACAACATCATTTTCTTCATTTCATAGTTTTTGCCACTACTTTGTGCAGCAGTATGTGGCTCAGCCTTATGTAGGAATTATACATCATTACAATCATTTTCGCATCATCTTAATCAGTCAATTTAGATTTCCGTTCGTCTAAAACTGAAAATTATATTATACGACATCGTCTACAGATAACAGTAGCCTTTCGACCAATTCTATACTACATGATAGTTTTTGTTGCATGATGTACCTCAAACAACAACTTACATGTAGAAATCAGACAATTCGTAATATGTTTTGTACCATTTCAATACATCATGGTATATTTTCTCTTGTGTGAAACTGAAAAGTTGCTTAAATAGCAAAATTTACATATGCTATCAGTCCTGCTTCATTTGTTGATGTCAAAGTTGTCTCTGCAGCAGTATGTAGCTCCTCCAAAACTTTATTTGTACAAATGATACAATTTTAGCACGTTTAGATAACCTTTTTATTCATTACTGTAAATTTCCATATCCTATAAACTGAAACATTTTTAAAACAGGATAGAAGTCATATTACAACAACCTTTCCTTTATTTCATGTTTCGGGTTAGTCTCTGCAGCAGTATGTAGCTCCTCTTATATAGGAATCATACATCTGTAGCACCATTTTCGTACCCTCTCGATTCAACACTCTAGATTTTCACTTCATGTGAAAATGAAAACATATTTACATAGCATCTCGACATATTCCACCCGCCTTTCCTTCATTTCAATCTTCAAGAGTACTTATCGATGCATTATATACCTCACACAACGACTTAAATGTGGAAATCGGACAACTTGTAATATGTTTTGTACAATTTCGTACCATCATGGTATATTTTTCTCTTATGTGAAACTGAAAAGTTGTTTAAATGGTGAAATCGACATATGCTATCAGTCCTGCTTCATTTGTTGCTGTCAAAGTTGTCTCTGCAGCAGTATGTAGCTCCTCCAAAAACTTATTTGTACAAATGATATAATTTAACACATTTTCTTAATCTTTTCATTCATTACTGTATATTTCCCTACCTTGTAAACTGAAATATTTTTCAAACAGGATATAAGTCATATTACAACAACCTTTCCTTCATTTCATACTTCGGGATTAGTCTTTGCAGCAGTATGTGGCTCCTTTTATATAGGAATCATACATCTTTAGCACCATTTTCGTAACCTCTTTATTCATCACTCTAGATTTTCACTTCATGTGAAAATGAAAACATATTTGTATAGCATCTCCACATATTCAACTCACCTTTCCATCATTTCAATCTTCAAGAGCAGTTACCGTTGCATTATATACCTCACACAACGACTTACATGTGAAAATCGGACAACTTGTAATATTATTCGTATTGTTTCGGTCCAACATGGTATATTTTATCTTATCTGAAAATATATTTTTTAAATAGACAAATCGACATATGCTACTAATCACGCTTCATTTCTTGCTTCCGAATATGTCTCTACCGCAAGATGTAGCTCCTCCAACAACTTATATATGAAATGATATCATTTAACACTTTTCTCGTAACCGTTTTCTTCATTACATATAGATTTTCTCTTCCCGGGGAAGTGGAATATTTTTCAAATAGGGTAGTCGCCATATTACAACATCATTTTCTTCATTTCATAGTTTGCCACTACTTTGTGCAGCAGTATGTGGCTCAGCCTTATGTAGGAATTATACATCATTAGAATCATTTTCGCATCATCTTAATCAGTCAATTTAGATTTACGTTCGTCTAAAACTGAAAATTATATTATACGGCATCGTCGACAGATAACAGTAGCCTTTCGACCAATTCTATACTACATGATAGTTTTTGTTGCATGATGTACCTCAAACAACAACTTATATGTAGAAATCAGACAATTCGTAATATGTTTTGTACCATTTCAATACATCATGGTATATTTTCTCTTGTGTGAAACTGAAAAGTTGCTTAAATAGCAAAATTTACATATGCTATCAGTCCTGCTTCATTTGTTGATGTCAAAGTTGTCTCTGCACCAGTATGTAGCTCCTCCAAAAATTTATTTGTACAAATGATCAATTTTAGCACGTTTAGATAACCTTTTTATTCATTACTGTAAATTTCCATATCCTATAAACTGAAACATTTTTAAAACAGGATAGAAGTCATATTACAACAACCTTTCCTTTATTTCATGCTTCGGGATTAGTCTCTGCAGCAGTATGTAGCTCCTCTTATATAGGAATCATACATCTGTAGCACCATTTTCGTACCCTCTCGATTCAACACTCTAGATTTTCACTTCATGTGAAAATGAAAACATATTTACATAGCATCTCGACATATTCCACTCGCCTTTCCTTCATTTCAATCTTCAAGAGTAGTTATCGATGCATTATATACCTCACACAACGAATTAAATGTGGAAATTGGACAACTTGTAATATGTTTTGTACAATTTTGTACCATCATGGTATATTTTTCTCTTATGTGAAACTGAAAAGTTGTTTAAATGGTGAAATCGACATATGCTATCAGTCCTGCTTCATTTGTTGCTGTCAAAGTTGTCTCTGCAGCAGTATGTAGCTCCTTCAAAAACTTATTTGTACAAATGATATAATTTTAACACATTTTCTTAATCTTTTCATTCATTACTGTATATTTCCCTATCGTGTAAACTGAAACATTTTTCAAACAGGATATAAGTCATATTACAACAACCTTTCCTTCATTTCATACTTCGGGATTAGTCTTTGCAGCAGTATGTGGCTCCTTTTATATAGGAATCATACATCTTTAGCACCATTTTCGTAACCTCTTTATTCATCACTCTAGATTTTCACTTCATGTGAAAATGAAAACATATTTTTATAGCATCTCCACATATTCAACTCACCTTTCCATCATTTCAATCTTCAAGAGCAGTTACCGTTGCATTATATACCTCACACAACGACTTACATGTGAAAATCGGACAACTTGTAATATTATTCGTATTGTTTCGGTCCAACATGGTATATTTTATCTTATCTGAAAATATATTTTTTTAATAGACAAATCGACATATGCTACTAATCACGCTTCATTTCTTGCTTCCGAATATGTCTCTACAGCAAGTTGTAGCTCCTCCAACAACTTATATATGAAATGATATCATTTAACACTTTTCTCGTAACCGTTTTCTTCATTACATATAGATTTTCTCTTCCCAGGGAAGTGGAATATTTTTCAAATAGGGTAGTCGCCATATTACAACATCATTTTCTTCATTTCATTGTTTGCCACTACTTTGTGCAGCAGTATGTGGCTCAGCCTTATGTAGGAATTATACATCATTAGAATCATTTTCGCATCATCTTAATCAGTCAATTTAGATTTCCGTTCGTCTAAAACTGAAAATTATATTATATGGCATCGTCGACAGATAACAGTAGCCTTTCGACCAATTCTATACTACATGATAGTTTTTGTTGCATGATGTACCTCAAACAACAACTTACATGTAGAAATCAGACAATTCGTAATATGTTTTGTACCATTTCAATCCATCATGATATATTTTCTCTTGTGTGAAATTGAAAAGTTGCTTAAATAGCAAAATTTACATATGCTATCAGTCCTGCTTCATTTGTTGATGTCAAAGTTGTCTCTGCAGCAGTATGTAGCTCCTCCAAAACTTTATTTGTACAAATGATACAATTTTAGCAGGTTTAGATAACCTTTTTATTCATCACTGTAAATTTCCATATCCTATAAACTGAAACATTTTTAAAATAGGATAGAAGTCATATTACAACAACATTTCCTTTATTTCATGTTCGGGGTTAGTCTCTGCAGCAGTATGTAGCTCCTCTTATATAGGAATCATACATCTGTAGCACCATTTTCGTAGCCTCTCGATTCAACACTCTAGATTTTCACTTCATGTGAAAATGAAAACATATTTACATAGCATCTCGACATATTCCACCCGCCTTTCATTCATTTCAATCTTCAAGAGTAGTTATCGATGCATTATATACCTCACACAACGACTTAAATGTGAAAATCGGACAACTCGTAATATGTTTTGTACAATTTCGTACCATCATGGTATATTTTTCTCTTATGTGAAACTGAAAAGTTGTTTAAATGGTGAAATCGACATATGCTATCAGTCCTGCTTCATTTGTTGCTGTCAAAGTTGTCTCTGCAGCAGTATGTAGCTCCTCCAAAAACTTATTTGTACAAATGATATAATTTTAGCACATTTTCTTAATCTTTTCATTCATTACTGTATATTTCCCTACCTTGTAAACTGAAATATTTTTCAAACAGGATATAAGTCATATTACAACAACCTTTCCTTCATTTCATACTTCGGGATTAGTCTTTGCAGCAGTATGTGGCTCCTATTATATAGGAATCATACATCTTTAGCACCATTTTCGTAACCTCTTTATTCATCACTCTAGATTTTCACTTCATGTGAAAATGAAAATATATTTGTATAGCATCTCCACATATTCAACTCACCTTTTCATCATTTCAATCTTCAAGAGCAGTTACCGTTGCATTATATACCTCACACAACGACTTACATGTGAAAATCGGACAACTTGTAATATTATTCGTATTGTTTCGGTCCAACATGGTATATTTTATCTTATCTGAAAATATATTTTTTAAATAGACAAATCGACATATGCTACTAATCACGCTTCATTCCTTGCTTCCGAATATGTCTCTACCGCAAGATGTAGCTCCTCCAACAACTTATATATGAAATGATATCATTTAACACTTTTCTCGTAACCGTTTTCTTCATTACATATAGATTTTCTCTTCCCGAGGAAGTGGAATATTTTTCAAATAGGGTAGTCGCCATATTACAACATCATTTTCTTCATTTCATAGTTTGCCACTATTTTGTGCAGCAGTATGTGGCTCAGCCTTATGTAGGAATTATACATCATTAGAATCATTTTCGTATCATCTTAATCAGTCAATTTAGATTTACGTTCGTCTAAAACTGAAAATTATATTATACGGCATCGTCGACAGATAACAGTAGCCTTTCGACCAATTCTATACTACATGATAGTTTTTGTTGCATGATGTACCTCAAACAACAACTTATATGTAGAAATCAGACAATTCGTAATATGTTTTGTACCATTTCAATACATCATGGTATATTTTCTCTTGTGTGAAACTGAAAAGTTGCTTAAATAGCAAAATTTACATATGCTATCAGTCCTGCTTCATTTGTTGATGTCAAAGTTGTCTCTGCACCAGTATGTAGCTCCTCCAAAAATTTATTTGTACAAATGATCAATTTTAGCACGTTTAGATAACCTTTTTATTCATTACTGTAAATTTCCATATCCTATAAACTGAAACATTTTTAAAACAGGATAGAAGTCATATTACAACAACCTTTCCTTTATTTCATGCTTCGGGATTAGTCTCTGCAGCAGTATGTAGCTCCTCTTATATAGGAATCATACATCTGTAGCACCATTTTCGTACCCTCTCGATTCAACACTCTAGATTTTCACTTCATGTGAAAATGAAAACATATTTACATAGCATCTCGACATATTCCACCCGCCTTTCCTTCATTTCAATCTTCAAGAGTAGTTATCGATGCATTATATACCTCACACAACGACTTAAATGTGGAAATCGGACAACTTGTAATATGTTTTGTACAATTTCGTACCATCATGGTATATTTTTCTCTTATGTGAAACTGAAAAGTTGTTTAAATGGTGAAATCGACATATGCTATCAGTCCTGCTTCATTTGTTGCTGTCAAAGTTGTCTCTGCAGCAGTATGTAGCTCCTTCAAAAACTTATTTGTACAAATGATATAATTTTAACACATTTTCTTAATCTTTTCATTCATTACTGTATATTTCCCTATCGTGTAAACTGAAACATTTTTCAAACAGGATATAAGTCATATTACAACAACCTTTCCTTCATTTCATACTTCGGGATTAGTCTTTGCAGCAGTATGTGGCTCCTTTTATATAGGAATCATACATCTTTAGCACCATTTTCGTAACCTCTTTATTCATCACTCTAGATTTTCACTTCATGTGAAAATGAAAACATATTTTTATAGCATCTCCACATATTCAACTCACCTTTCCATCATTTCAATCTTCAAGAGCAGTTACCGTTGCATTATATACCTCACACAACGACTTACATGTGAAAATCGGACAACTTGTAATATTATTCGTATTGTTTCGGTCCAACATGGTATATTTTATCTTATCTGAAAATATATTTTTTTAATAGACAAATCGACATATGCTAATAATCACGCTTCATTTCTTGCTTCCGAATATGTCTCTACAGCAAGATGTAGCTCCTCCAACAACTTATATATGAAATGATATCATTTAACACTTTTCTCGTAACTGTTTTCTTCATTACATACAGATTTTCTCTTCCCGGGGAAGTGGAATATTTTTCAAATAGGGTAGTCGCCATATTACAACATCATTTTCTTCATTTCATAGTTTGCCACTACTTTGTGCAGCAGTATGTGGCTCAGCCTTATGTAGGAATTATACATCATTACAATCATTTTCGCATCATCTTAATCAGTCAATTTAGATTTCCGTTCGTCTAAAACTGAAAATTATATTATATGGCATCGTCGACAGATAACAGTAGCCTTTCGACCAATTCTATATTACATGATAGTTTTTGTTGCATGATGTACCTCAAACAACAAGTTACATGTAGAAATCAGACAATTCTTAATATGTTTTGTACCATTTCAATCCATCATGGTATATTTTCTCTTGTGTGAAACTGAAAAGTTGCTTAAATAGCAAAATTTACATATGCTATCAGTCCAGCTTCATTTGTTGATGTCAAAGTTGTCTCTGCAGCAGTATGTAGCTCCTCCAAAACTTTATTTGTACAAATGATACAATTTTAGCAGGTTTAGATAACCTTTTTATTCATCACTGTAAATTTCCATATCCTATAAACTGAAACATTTTTAAAATAGGATAGAAGTCATATTACAAGAACCTTTCCTTTATTTCATGCTTCGGGGTTAGTCTCTGCAGCAGTATGTAGCTCCTCTTATATAGGAATCATACATCTGTAGCACCATTTTCGTAGCCTCTCGATTCAACACTCTAGATTTTCACTTCATGTGAAAATGAAAAAATATTTACATAGCATCTCGACATATTCCACTCGCCTTTCATTCATTTCAATCTTCAAGAGTAGTTATCGATGCATTATATACCTCACACAACGACTTAAATGTGGAAATCGGACAACTTGTAATATGTTTTGTACAATTTTGTACCATCATGGTATATTTTTCTCTTATGTGAAACTGAAAAGTTGTTTAAATGGTGAAATCGACATATGCTATCAGTCCTGCTTCATTTGTTGCTGTCAAAGTTGTCTCTGCAGCAGTATGTAGCTCCTTCAAAAACTTATTTGTACAAATGATATAATTTTAACACATTTTCTGAATATTTTCATTCATTACTGTATATTTCCCTACCGTGTAAACTGAAACATTTTTCAAACAGGATATAAGTCATATTACAACAACCTTTCCTTCATTTCATACTTCGGGATTAGTCTTTGCAGCAGTATGTGGCTCCTTTTATATAGGAATCATACATCTTTAGCACCATTTTCGTAACCTCTTTATTCATCACTCTAGATTTTCACTTCATGTGAAAATGAAAACATATTTTTATAGCATCTCCACATATTCAACTCACCTTTCCATCATTTCAATCTTCAAGAGCAGTTACCGTTGCATTATATACCTCACACAACGACTTACATGTGAAAATCGGACAACTTGTAATATTATTCGTATTGTTTCGGTCCAACATGGTATATTTTATCTTATCTGAAAATATATTTTTTTAATAGACAAATCGACATATGCTACTAATCACGCTTCATTTCTTGCTTCCGAATATGTCTCTACAGCAAGTTGTAGCTCCTCCAACAACTTATATATGAAATGATATCATTTAACACTTTTCTCGTAACCGTTTTCTTCATTACATATAGATTTTCTCTTCCCAGGGAAGTGGAATATTTTTCAAATAGGGTAGTCGCCATATTACAACATCATTTTCTTCATTTCATTGTTTGCCACTACTTTGTGCAGCAGTATGTGGCTCAGCCTTATGTAGGAATTATACATCATTAGAATCATTTTCGCATCATCTTAATCAGTCAATTTAGATTTCCGTTCGTCTAAAACTGAAAATTATATTATATGGCATCGTCGACAGATAACAGTAGCCTTTCGACCAATTCTATACTACATGATAGTTTTTGTTGCATGATGTACCTCAAACAACAACTTACATGTAGAAATCAGACAATTCGTAATATGTTTTGTACCATTTCAATCCATCATGATATATTTTCTCTTGTGTGAAATTGAAAAGTTGCTTAAATAGCAAAATTTACATATGCTATCAGTCCTGCTTCATTTGTTGATGTCAAAGTTGTCTCTGCAGCAGTATGTAGCTCCTCCAAAACTTTATTTGTACAAATGATACAATTTTAGCAGGTTTAGATAACCTTTTTATTCATCACTGTAAATTTCCATATCCTATAAACTGAAACATTTTTAAAATAGGATAGAAGTCATATTACAACAACATTTCCTTTATTTCATGTTCGGGGTTAGTCTCTGCAGCAGTATGTAGCTCCTCTTATATAGGAATCATACATCTGTAGCACCATTTTCGTAGCCTCTCGATTCAACACTCTAGATTTTCACTTCATGTGAAAATGAAAACATATTTACATAGCATCTCGACATATTCCACCCGCCTTTCATTCATTTCAATCTTCAAGAGTAGTTATCGATGCATTATATACCTCACACAACGACTTAAATGTGAAAATCGGACAACTCGTAATATGTTTTGTACAATTTCGTACCATCATGGTATATTTTTCTCTTATGTGAAACTGAAAAGTTGTTTAAATGGTGAAATCGACATATGTTATCAGTCCTGCTTCATTTGTTGCTGTCAAAGTTGTCTCTGCAGCAGTATGTAGCTTCTCCAAAAACTTATTTGTACAAATGATATAATTTTAGCACATTTTCTTAATCTTTTCATTCATTACTGTATATTTCCCTACCTTGTAAACTGAAATATTTTTCAAACAGGATATAAGTCATATTACAACAACCTTTCCTTCATTTCATACTTCGGGATTAGTCTTTGCAGCAGTATGTGGCTCCTATTATATAGGAATCATACATCTTTAGCACCATTTTCGTAACCTCTTTATTCATCACTCTAGATTTTCACTTCATGTGAAAATGAAAATATATTTGTATAGCATCTCCACATATTCAACTCACCTTTTCATCATTTCAATCTTCAAGAGCAGTTACCGTTGCATTATATACCTCACACAACGACTTACATGTGAAAATCGGACAACTTGTAATATTATTCGTATTGTTTCGGTCCAACATGGTATATTTTATCTTATCTGAAAATATATTTTTTAAATAGACAAATCGACATATGCTACTAATCACGCTTCATTCCTTGCTTCCGAATATGTCTCTACCGCAAGATGTAGCTCCTCCAACAACTTATATATGAAATGATATCATTTAACACTTTTCTCGTAACCGTTTTCTTCATTACATATAGATTTTCTCTTCCCGAGGAAGTGGAATATTTTTCAAATAGGGTAGTCGCCATATTACAACATCATTTTCTTCATTTCATAGTTTGCCACTATTTTGTGCAGCAGTATGTGGCTCAGCCTTATGTAGGAATTATACATCATTAGAATCATTTTCGTATCATCTTAATCAGTCAATTTAGATTTACGTTCGTCTAAAACTGAAAATTATATTATACGGCATCGTCGACAGATAACAGTAGCCTTTCGACCAATTCTATACTACATGATAGTTTTTGTTGCATGATGTACCTCAAACAACAACTTATATGTAGAAATCAGACAATTCGTAATATGTTTTGTACCATTTCAATACATCATGGTATATTTTCTCTTGTGTGAAACTGAAAAGTTGCTTAAATAGCAAAATTTACATATGCTATCAGTCCAGCTTCATTTGTTGATGTCAAAGTTGTCTCTGCACCAGTATGTAGCTCCTCCAAAAATTTATTTGTACAAATGATCAATTTTAGCACGTTTAGATAACCTTTTTATTCATTACTGTAAATTTCCATATCCTATAAACTGAAACATTTTTAAAACAGGATAGAAGTCATATTACAACAACCTTTCCTTTATTTCATGCTTCGGGATTAGTCTCTGCAGCAGTATGTAGCTCCTCTTATATAGGAATCATACATCTGTAGCACCATTTTCGTACCCTCTCGATTCAACACTCTAGATTTTCACTTCATGTGAAAATGAAAACATATTTACATAGCATCTCGACATATTCCACCCGCCTTTCCTTCATTTCAATCTTCAAGAGTAGTTATCGATGCATTATATACCTCACACAACGACTTAAATGTGGAAATCGGACAACTTGTAATATGTTTTGTACAATTTCGTACCATCATGGTATATTTTTCTCTTATGTGAAACTGAAAAGTTGTTTAAATGGTGAAATCGACATATGCTATCAGTCCTGCTTCATTTGTTGCTGTCAAAGTTGTCTCTGCAGCAGTATGTAGCTCCTTCAAAAACTTATTTGTACAAATGATATAATTTTAACACATTTTCTTAATCTTTTCATTCATTACTGTATATTTCCCTATCGTGTAAACTGAAACATTTTTCAAACAGGATATAAGTCATATTACAACAACCTTTCCTTCATTTCATACTTCGGGATTAGTCTTTGCAGCAGTATGTGGCTCCTTTTATATAGGAATCATACATCTTTAGCACCATTTTCGTAACCTCTTTATTCATCACTCTAGATTTTCACTTCATGTGAAAATGAAAACTTATTTGTATAGCATCTCCACATATTCAACTCACCTTTCCATCATTTCAATCTTCAAGAGCAGTTACCGTTGCATTATATACCTCACACAACGACTTACATGTGAAAATCGGACAACTTGTAATATTATTCGTATTGTTTCGGTCCAACATGGTATATTTTATCTTATCTGAAAATATATTTTTTTAATAGACAAATCGACATATGCTAATAATCACGCTTCATTTCTTGCTTCCGAATATGTCTCTACAGCAAGATGTAGCTCCTCCAACAACTTATATATGAAATGATATCATTTAACACTTTTCTCGTAACTGTTTTCTTCATTACATACAGATTTTCTCTTCCCGGGGAAGTGGAATATTTTTCAAATAGGGTAGTCGCCATATTACAACATCATTTTCTTCATTTCATAGTTTGCCACTACTTTGTGCAGCAGTATGTGGCTCAGCCTTATGTAGGAATTATACATCATTACAATCATTTTCGCATCAGCTTAATCAGTCAATTTAGATTTCCGTTCGTCTAAAACTGAAAATTATATTATATGGCATCGTCGACAGATAACAGTAGCCTTTCGACCAATTCTATATTACATGATAGTTTTTGTTGCATGATGTACCTCAAACAACAAGTTACATGTAGAAATCAGACAACTCTTAATATGTTTTGTACCATTTCAATCCATCATGGTATATTTTCTCTTGTGTGAAACTGAAAAGTTGCTTAAATAGCAAAATTTACATATGCTATCAGTCCAGCTTCATTTGTTGATGTCAAAGTTGTCTCTGCAGCAGTATGTAGCTCCTCCAAAACTTTATTTGTACAAATGATACAATTTTAGCAGGTTTAGATAACCTTTTTATTCATCACTGTAAATTTCCATATCCTATAAACTGAAACATTTTTAAAATAGGATAGAAGTCATATTACAAGAACCTTTCCTTTATTTCATGCTTCGGGGTTAGTCTCTGCAGCAGTATGTAGCTCCTCTTATATAGGAATCATACATCTGTAGCACCATTTTCGTAGCCTCTCGATTCAACACTCTAGATTTTCACTTCATGTGAAAATGAAAAAATATTTACATAGCATCTCGACATATTCCACTCGCCTTTCATTCATTTCAATCTTCAAGAGTAGTTATCGATGCATTATATACCTCACACAACGACTTAAATGTGGAAATCGGACAACTTGTAATATGTTTTGTACAATTTTGTACCATCATGGTATATTTTTCTCTTATGTGAAACTGAAAAGTTGTTTAAATGGTGAAATCGACATATGCTATCAGTCCTGCTTCATTTGTTGCTGTCAAAGTTGTCTCTGCAGCAGTATGTAGCTCCTTCAAAAACTTATTTGTACAAATGATATAATTTTAACACATTTTCTGAATATTTTCATTCATTACTGTATATTTCCCTACCGTGTAAACTGAAACATTTTTCAAACAGGATATAAGTCATATTACAACAACCTTTCCTTCATTTCATACTTCGGGATTAGTCTTTGCAGCAGTATGTGGCTCCTTTTATATAGGAATCATACATCTTTAGCACCATTTTCGTAACCTCTTTATTCATCACTCTAGATTTTCACTTCATGTGAAAATGAAAACATATTTTTATAGCATCTCCACATATTCAACTCACCTTTCCATCATTTCAATCTTCAAGAGCAGTTACCGTTGCATTATATACCTCACACAACGACTTACATGTGAAAATCGGACAACTTGTAATATTATTCGTATTGTTTCGGTCCAACATGGTATATTTTATCTTATCTGAAAATATATTTTTTTAATAGACAAATCGACATATGCTACTAATCACGCTTCATTTCTTGCTTCCGAATATGTCTCTACAGCAAGTTGTAGCTCCTCCAACAACTTATATATGAAATGATATCATTTAACACTTTTCTCGTAACCGTTTTCTTCATTACATATAGATTTTCTCTTCCCAGGGAAGTGGAATATTTTTCAAATAGGGTAGTCGCCATATTACAACATCATTTTCTTCATTTCATTGTTTGCCACTACTTTGTGCAGCAGTATGTGGCTCAGCCTTATGTAGGAATTATACATCATTAGAATCATTTTCGCATCATCTTAATCAGTCAATTTAGATTTCCGTTCGTCTAAAACTGAAAATTATATTATATGGCATCGTCGACAGATAACAGTAGCCTTTCGACCAATTCTATACTACATGATAGTTTTTGTTGCATGATGTACCTCAAACAACAACTTACATGTAGAAATCAGACAATTCGTAATATGTTTTGTACCATTTCAATCCATCATGATATATTTTCTCTTGTGTGAAATTGAAAAGTTGCTTAAATAGCAAAATTTACATATGCTATCAGTCCTGCTTCATTTGTTGATGTCAAAGTTGTCTCTGCAGCAGTATGTAGCTCCTCCAAAACTTTATTTGTACAAATGATACAATTTTAGCAGGTTTAGATAACCTTTTTATTCATCACTGTAAATTTCCATATCCTATAAACTGAAACATTTTGAAAATAGGATAGAAGTCATATTACAACAACATTTCCTTTATTTCATGTTCGGGGTTAGTCTCTGCAGCAGTATGTAGCTGCTCTTATATAGGAATCATACATCTGTAGCACCATTTTCGTAGCCTCTCGATTCAACACTCTAGATTTTCACTTCATGTGAAAATGAAAACATATTTACATAGCATCTCGACATATTCCAGCCGCCTTTCATTCATTTCAATCTTCAAGAGTAGTTATCGATGCATTATATACCTCACACAACGACTTAAATGTGAAAATCGGACAACTCGTAATATGTTTTGTACAATTTCGTACCATCATGGTATATTTTTCTCTTATGTGAAACTGAAAAGTTGTTTAAATGGTGAAATCGACATATGCTATCAGTCCTGCTTCATTTGTTGCTGTCAAAGTTGTCTCTGCAGCAGTATGTAGCTCCTCCAAAAACTTATTTGTACAAATGATATAATTTTAGCACATTTTCTTAATCTTTTCATTCATTACTGTATATTTCCCTACCTTGTAAACTGAAATATTTTTCAAACAGGATATAAGTCATATTACAACAACCTTTCCTTCATTTCATACTTCGGGATTAGTCTTTGCAGCAGTATGTGGCTCCTATTATATAGGAATCATACATCTTTAGCACCATTTTCGTAACCTCTTTATTCATCACTCTAGATTTTCACTTCATGTGAAAATGAAAATATATTTGTATAGCATCTCCACATATTCAACTCACCTTTCCATCATTTCAATCTTCAAGAGCAGTTACCGTTGCATTATATACCTCACACAACGACTTACATGTGAAAATCGGACAACTTGTAATATTATTCGTATTGTTTCGGTCCAACATGGTATATTTTATCTTATCTGAAAATATATTTTTTAAATAGACAAATCGACATATGCTACTAATCACGCTTCATTTCTTGCTTCCGAATATGTCTCTACCGCAAGATGTAGCTCCTCCAACAACTTATATATGAAATGATATTATTTAACACTTTTCTCGTAACCGTTTTCTTAATTACATATAGATTTTCTCTTCCCGAGGAAGTGGAATATTTTTCAAATAGGGTAGTCGCCATATTACAACATCATTTTCTTCATTTCATAGTTTGCCACTACTTTGTGCAGCAGTATGTGGCTCAGCCTTATGTAGGAATTATACATCATTAGATTCATTTTCGCATCATCTTAATCTGTCAATTTAGATTTCCGTTCGTCTAAAACTGAAAATTATATTATACGGCATCGTCGGCAGATAACAGTAGCCTTTCGACCAATTCTATACTACATGATAGTTTTTGTTGCATGATGTACCTCAAACAACAACTTATATGTAGAAATCAGACAATTCGTAATATGTTTTGTACCATTTCAATACATCATGGTATATTTTCTCTTGTGTGAAACTGAAAAGTTGCTTAAATAGCAAAATTTACATATGCTATCAGTCCTGCTTCATTTGTTGATGTCAAAGTTGTCTCTGCACCAGTATGTAGCTCCTCCAAAAATTTATTTGTACAAATGATCAATTTTAGCACGTTTAGATAACCTTTTTATTCATTACTGTAAATTTCCATATCCTATAAACTGAAACATTTTTAAAACAGGATAGAAGTCATATTACAACAACCTTTCCTTTATTTCATGCTTCGGGATTAGTCTCTGCAGCAGTATGTAGCTCCTCTTATATAGGAATCATACATCTGTAGCACCATTTTCGTACCCTCTCGATTCAACACTCTAGATTTTCACTTCATGTGAAAATGAAAACATATTTACATAGCATCTCGACATATTCCACCCGCCTTTCCTTCATTTCAATCTTCAAGAGTAGTTATCGATGCATTATATACCTCACACAACGACTTAAATGTGGAAATCGGACAACTTGTAATATGTTTTGTACAATTTCGTACCATCATGGTATATTTTTCTCTTATGTGAAACTGAAAAGTTGTTTAAATGATGAAATCGACATATGCTATCAGTCCTCTTCATTTGTTGCTGTCAAAGTTGTCTCTGCAGCAGTATGTAGCTCCTCCAAAAACTTATTTGTACAAATGATATAATTTTAGCACATTTTCTTAATCTTTTCATTCATTACTGTTTATTTCCCTACCGTGTAAACTGAAACATTTTTCAAACAGGATAGAAGTCATATTACAACAACCTTTCCTTCATTTCATACTTCGGGATTAGTCTTTGCAGCAGTATGTGGCTCCTTTTATATAGGAATCATACATCTTTAGCACCATTTTCGTAACCTCTTTATTCATCACTCTAGATTTTCACTTCATGTGAAAATGAAAACTTATTTGTATAGCATCTCCACATATTCAACTCACCTTTCCATCATTTCAATCTTCAAGAGCAGTTACCGTTGCATTATATACCTCACACAACGACTTACATGTGAAAATCGGACAACTTGTAATATTATTCGTATTGTTTCGGTCCAACATGGTATATTTTATCTTATCTGAAAATATATTTTTTAATAGACAAATCGACATATGCTAATAATCACGCTTCATTTCTTGCTTCCGAATATGTCTCTACAGCAAGATGTAGCTCCTCCAACAACATATATATGAAATGATATCATTTAACACTTTTCTCATAACCGTTTTCTTCATTACATACAGATTTTCTCTTCCCGGGGAAGTGGAATATTTTTCAAATAGGGTAGTCGCCATATTACAACATAATTTTCTTCATTTCATAGTTTGCCACTACTTTGTGCAGCAGTATGTGGCTCAGCCTTATGTAGGAATTATACATCATTACAATCATTTTCGCATCAGCTTAATCAGTCAATTTAGATTTCCGTTCGTCTAAACCTGAAAATTATATTATATGAAATCGTCGACAGATAACAGTAGCCTTTCGACCAATTCTATATTACATGATAGTTTTTGTTGCATGATGTACCTCAAACAACAAGTTACATGTAGAAATCAGACAATTCGTAATATGTTTTGTACCATTTCAATCCATCATGGTATATTTTCTCTTGTGTGAAACTGAAAAGTTGCTTAAATAGCAAAATTTACATATGCTATCAGTCCTGCTTCATTTGTTGATGTCAAAGTTGTCTCTGCAGCAGTATGTAGCTCCTCCAAAACTTTATTTGTACAAATGATACAATTTTAGCAGGTTTAGATAACCTTTTTATTCATTACTGTAAATTTCCATATCCTATAAACTGAAACATTTTTAAAACAGGATAGAAGTCATATTACAACAACCTTTCCTTAATTTCATGCTTCGGGGTTAGTCTCTGCAGCAGTATGTAGCTCCTCCTATATAGGAATCATACATCTGTAGCACCATTTTCGTAGCCTCTCGATTCAACACTCTAGATTTTCACTTCAAGTGAAAATGAAAACATATTTACATAGCATCTCGACATATTCCACCTGCCTTTCATTCATTTCAATCTTCAAGAGTAGTTATCGATGCATTATATACCTCACACAACGACTTATATGTGGAAATCGGACAACTTGTAATATGTTTTGTACAATTTCGTACCATCATGGTATATTTTTCTCTTATGTGAAACTGAAAAGTTGTTTAAATGGTGAAATCGACATATGCTATCAGTCCTGCTTCATTTGTTGCTGTCAAAGTTGTCTCTGCAGCAGTATGTAGCTCCTCCAAAAACCTATTTGTACAAATGATATAATTTTAGCACATTTTCTTAATCTTTTCATTCATTACTGTCTATTTCCCTACCGTGTAAACTGAAACATTTTTCAAACAGAATATAAGTCATATTACAACAACCTTTCCTTCATTTCATACTTCGGGATTAGTCTTTGCAGCAGTATGTGGCTCCTTTTATATAGGAATCATACATCTTTAGCACCATTTTCGTAACCTCTTTATTCATCACTCTAGATTTTCACTTCATGTGAAAATGAAAACATATTTGTATAGCATCTCCACATATTCAACTCACCTTTCCATCATTTCAATCTTCAAGAGCAGTTACCGTTGCATTATATACCTCACACAACGACTTACATGTGAAAATCGGACAACTTGTAATATTATTCGTATTGTTTCGGTCCAACATGGTATATTTTATCTTATCTGAAAATATATTTTTAATAGACAAATCGACATATGCTAATAATCACGCTTCATTTCTTGCTTCCGAATATGTCTCTACAGCAAGATGTAGCTCCTCCAACAACTTATATATGAAATGATACCATTTAACACTTTTCTCATAACCGTTTTCTTCATTACATACAGATTTTCTCTTCCCAGGGAAGTGGAATATTTTTCAAATAGGGTAGTCGCCATATTACAACATCATTTTCTTCATTTCATAGTTTGCCACTACTTTGTGCAGCAGTATGTGGCTCAGTCTTATGTAGGAATTATACATCATTAGAATCATTTTCGCATCATCTTAATCAGTCAATTTAGATTTCCGTTCGTCTAAACCTGAAAATTATATTATATGAAATCGTCGACAGATAAAAGTAGCCTTTCGACCAAGTCTATATTACATGATAGTTTTTGTTGCATGATGTACCTCAAACAACAAGTTACATGTAGAAATCAGACAATTCGTAATATGTTTTGTACCATTTCAATCCATCATGGTATATTTTCTCTTGTGTGAAACTGAAAAGTTGCTTAAATAGCAAAATTTACATATGCTATCAGTCCTGCTTCATTTGTTGATGTCAAAGTTGTCTCTGCAGCAGTATGTAGCTCCTCCAAAACTTTATTTGTACAAATGATACAATTTTAGCAGGTTTAGATAACCTTTTTATTCATTACTGTAAATTTCCATATCCTATAAACTGAAACATTTTTAAAACAGGATAGAAGTCATATTACAAGAACCTTTCCTTTATTTCATGCTTCGGGGTTAGTCTCTGCAGCAGTATGTAGCTCCTCCTATATAGGAATCATACATCTGTAGCACCATTTTCGTAGCCTCTCGATTCAACACTCTAGATTTTCACTTCAAGTGAAAATGAAAACATATTTACATAGCATCTCGACTTATTCCACTCGCCTTTCATTCATTTCAATCTTCAAGAGTAGTTATCGATGCATTATATACCTCACACAATGACTTAAATGTGGAAATCGGACAACTTGTAATATGTTTTGTACAATTTCGTACCTGTTGGGGAACGTCGCATGGGAAACAAAAAATTTCCTACGCGCATGAAGACCTATCATGGTGATGCCCATCTACGAGAGGGGATGAGTGATCTACGTACCCTTGTAGACCGTACAGCAGAAGCGTTAGAGAACGCGGTTGATGTAGTGGAGCGTCCTCACGTCCCTCGATCCGCCCCGCGAACAATCCCGCGATCAGTCCCACGATCTAGTACCGAACGGACGGCACCTCCGCGTTCAGCACACGTACAGCTCGACGATGATCTCGGCCTTCTTGATCCAGCAAGAGAGACGGAGAGGTAGAAGAGTTCTCCGGCAGCGTGACGGCGCTCCGGAGGTTGGTGATGACCTTGTCTCAGCAGGGCTCCGCCCGAGCTCCGCAGAAACGCGATCTAGAGGAAAAACCGTGGAGGTATGTGGTCGGGCTGCCGTGGAAAAGTCGTCTCAAATCAGCCCTAAAACCTCCGTATATATAGGTGGGAGGGAGGGGGCCTTGCCTTGGGGCTCAAGGAGCCCCAAGGGGGTCGGCCGAGTCCAAGGGGGAGGACTCTCCCCCCCCCAAACCGAGTTGGACTAGGTTTGGTGGGAGGGAGTCCCCCTTCCTTCCCACCTCCTCCTTTTTTTTCTCTCTTGATTTTCTTCTCCTTGGCGCATAGGGCACTTGTGGGCTATCCCACCAGCCCACTAAGGGCTGGTGTGTCTCCCCAAAGGCCTATGGGCTTCCCCGGGGTGGGTTGCCCCCCCCCCGGTGAACTCCCGGAACCCATTCGTCATTCCCGGTACATTCCCGGTAACTCCGAAAACCTTCCGGTAATCAAATGAGGTCATCCTATATATCAATCTTCGTTTCCGGACCATTCCGGAAACCCTCGTGACGTCTGTGATCTCATCCGGGACTCCGAACAACATTCGGTAACCAACCATATAACTCAAATACGCATAAAACAACGTCGAACCTTAAGTGTGCAGACCCTGCGGGTTCGAGAACTATGTAGACATGACCCGAGAGACTCCTCGGTCAATATCCAATAGCAGGACCTGGATGCCCATATTGGATCCTACATATTCTACGAGGATATTATCGTTTGAACCTCAGTGCCAAGGATTCGTATAATCCCGTATGTCATTCCCTTTGTCCTTCGGTATGTTACTTGCCCGAGATTCGATCGTCAGTATCCGCATACCTATTTCAATCTCGTTTACCGGTAAGTCTCTTTACTCGTTTCGTAATACAAGATCCCTCAATTTACACCAAGTTACATTGCTTGCAAGGCTTGTGTGTGATGTTGTATTACCGAGTGGGCCCCGAGATACCTCTCCGTCACACGGAGTGACAAATCCCAGTCTTGATCCATACTAACTCAACTAACACCTTCGAAGATACCTGTAGAGCATCTTTATAGTCACCCAGTTACGTTGCGACGTTTGATACACACAAAGCATTCCTCCGGTGTCAGTGAGTTATATGATCTCATGGTCATAGGAATAAATACTTGACACGCAGAAAACAGTAGCAACAAAATGACACGATCAACATGCTACGTCTATTAGTTTGGGTCTAGTCCATCACGTGATTCTCCCAATGACGTGATCCAGTTATCAAGTAACAACACCTTGTTCATCATCAGAAGACACTGACTATCATTGATCAACTGGCTAGCCAACTAGAGGCATGCTAGGGACGGTCTTTTGTCTATGTATCCAAACATGTAAATGAGTCTTCATTCAATACAATTATAGCATGGATAATAAACTATTATCTTGATACAGGAATTATAATAATAACTATATTTATTATTGCTTCTAGGGCATAATTCCAACAGTACCATCATGGTATATTTTTCTCTTATGTGAAACTGAAAAGTTGTTTAAATGGTGAAATCGACATATGCTATCAGTCCTGCTTCATTTGTTGCTGTCAAACTTGTCTCTGCAGCAGTATGTAGCTCCTCCAAAAACTTATTTGTACAAATGATATAATTTTAGCACATTTTCTTAATCTTTTCATTCATTACTGTATATTTCCCTACCGTGTAAACTGAAACATTTTTCAAACAGGATATAAGTCATATTACAACAACCTTTCCTTCATTTCATACTTCGGGATTAGTCTTTGCAGCAGTATGTGGCTTCTTTTATATAGGAATCATACATCTTTAGCACCATTTTCGTAACCTCTTTATTCATCACTCTAGATTTTCACTTCATGTGAAAATGAAAACATATTTGTATAGCATCTCGACATACTCAACTCACCTTTCCATCATTTCAATCTTCAAGAGCAGTTACCGTTGCATTATATACGTCACACAACGACTTACATGTGAAAATCGGACAACTTGTAATATTATTCGTATTGTTTCGGTCCAACATGGTATATTTTATCTTATCTGAAAATATATTTTTTAAATAGACAAATCGACATATGCTAGTAATCACGCTTCATTTCTTGCTTCCGAATATGTCTCTACAGCAAGATGTAGCTCCTCCAACAACTTATATATGAAATGATATCATTTAACACTTTTCTCGTAACCGTTTTCTTCATTACATATAGATTTTCTCTTCCCGGGGAAGTGGAATATTTTTCAAATAGGGTAGTCGCCATATTACAACATCATTTTCTTCATTTCATAGTTTGCCACTACTTTGTGCAGCAGTATGTGGCTCAGCCTTATGTAGGAATTATACATCATTAGAATCATTTTCGCATCATCTTAATCAGTCAATTTAGATTTCTGTTCGTCTCAAACTGAAAATTATATTATATGGCATCGTCGACAGATAACAGTAGCCTTTCGACCAATTCTATATTACATGATAGTTTTTGTTGCATGATGTACCTCAAACAACAACTTACATGTAGAAATCAGACAATTCGTAATATGTTTTGTACCATTTCAATCCATCATGGTATATTTTCTCTTGTGTGAAACTGAAAAGTTGCTTAAATAGCAAAATTTACATATGCTATCAGTCCTGCTTCATTTGTTGATGTCAAAGTTGTCTCTGCAGCAGTATGTCGCTCCTCCAAAATTTATTTGTACAAATGATACAATTTTAGCACGTTTAGATAACCTTTTTATTCATTACTGTAAATTTCCATATCCTATAAACTGAAACATTTTTAAAACAGGATAGAAGTCATATTACAACAACCTTTCCTTTATTTCATGCTTCGGGATTAGTCTCTGCAGCAGTATGTAGCTCCTCTTATATAGGAATCATACATCTGTAGCACCATTTTCGTAGCCTCTCGATTCAACACTCTAGATTTTCACTTCATGTGAAAATGAAAACATATTTACATAGCATCTCGACATATTCCACTCGCCTTTCCTTCATTTCAATCTTCAAGAGTAGTTATCGATGCATTATATACCTCACACAACGACTTAAATGTGGAAATCGCACAACTTGTAATATGTTTTGTACAACTTCGTACCACCATGGTATATTATTCTCTTATGTGAAACTGAAAAGTTGTTTAAATAGTGAAATCGACATATGCTATTAGTCCTGCTTTATTTGTTGCTGTCAAAGTTATCTCTGCAGCAGTATGTAGCTCCTCAAAAAACTTATTTGTGCAAATGATATAATTTTAGCACATTTTCATAATCTTTTCATTCGTTACTGTATATTTCCCTACCGTGTAAACTGAAACATTTTTCAAACAGGATCGAAGTCATATTACAACAACCTTTCCTTCATTTCATACTTCGGGATTAGTCTTTGCAGCAGTATGTGGGTCCTTTTATATAGGAATCATACATCTTTAGCACCATTTTCGTACCCTCTTTATTCATCACTCTAAATTTTCACTTCATGTGAAAATGAAAACATATTTGTATAGCATCTCCACATATTCAACTCACCTTTCCATCATTTCAATCTTCAAGAGCAGTTACCATTGCATTATATACCTCACACAATGACTTACATGTGAAAATCGGACAACTTGTAGTATTATTCGTATTTTTTCGGTCCAACATGGGATATTTTATCTTTTCTAAAAATATATTTTTTTAAATAGTCAAATCGACTTATCCTAGTAATCACGCTTCAATTCTTGCTTCCGAATATGTCTCTACAGCAAGATGTAGCTCCTCCAACAACTTATATATGAAATGATATCATTTAACACTTTTCTCGTAACCGTTTTATTCATTACATATATATTTTCTCTTCCCGGGAAGTGGAATGTTTTTCAAATAGGGTAGTCGCCATATTACAACATTATTTTCTTCATTTCATAGTTTGCCACTACTTTGTGCAGCAGTATGTGGCTCAGCCTTATGTAGGAATTATACATCATTAGAATCATTTTCGCATCATCTTAATCAGTCAATTTAGATTTCCGTTCGTCTAAAACTGAAAATTATATTATATGGCATCGTCGACAGATAACAGTAGCCTTTCGACCAATTCTATATTACATGATAGTTTTTTGTTGCATGATGTACCTCAAACAAAAACTTACATGTAGAAATCAGACAATTCGTAATATGTTTTGTAACCTTTTTATTCATTACTGTAAATTTCCATATCCTATAAACTGAAACATTTTTAAAACATGATAGAAGTCATATTACAACAACCTTTCATTTATTTCATGCTTCGGGACTAGTCTCTGCAGCAGTATGTAGCTCCTCTTATATAGGAATCATACATCTGTAGCACCATTTTCGTACCCTCTCGATTCAACACTCTAGATTTTCACTTCATGTGAAAATGAAAACATATTTACATAGCATCTCGACATATTCCACTCGCCTTTCCTTCATTTCAATCTTCAAGAGTAGTTATCGATGCATTATATACCTCACACAACGACTTAAATGTGGAAATCAGACAACTTGTAATATGTTTTGTACAATTTCGTACCATCATGGTATATTTTTCTCTTATGTGAAACTGAAAAGTTGTTTAAATAGTGAAATCGACATATGCTACCAATCCTGCTTCATTTGTTGCTGTCAAAGTTGTCTCTGCAGCAGTATGTAGCTCCTCCAAAAACTTATTTTTACAAATGATATAATTTTAGCACATTTTCTTAATCTTTTCATTCATTACTGTATATTTCATACCGTGTAAACTGAAACATTTTTCAAACATGATAAAAGTCATATTACAACGGCCTTTCCTTCATTTCATACTTCGGGATTAGTCTTTGCAGCAGTATGTGGCTCCTTTTATATAGGAATCATATATCTTTAGCACCATTTTCGTAACCTCTTTATTCATCACTCTAGATTTTCACTTCATGTGAAAATGAAAACATATTTGTATAGCGTCTCCACATATTCAACTCACCTTTCCATCATTTCAATCTTCAAGAGCAGTTACCGTTGCATTATATACCTCACACAACGACTTACATGTGAAAATCGGACAACTTGTAATATTATTCGTATTGTTTCGGTCCAACATGGTATATTTTATCTTATCTGAAAATATATTTTTTAAATAGACAAATCGACATATGCTAGTAATCACGCTTCATTTCTTGCTTCCGAATATGTCTCTACAGCAAGATGTAGCTCCTCCAACAACTTATATATGAACTGATATCATTTAACACTTTTCTCGTAACCGTTTTCTTCATTACATGTAGATTTTCTCTTGCCGGGGAAGTGGAATATTTTTCAAATAGGGTAGTCGCCATACTACAACATCATTTTCTTCATTTCATACTTTGCCACTACTTTTGTGCAGCAGTATGTGGCTCAGCCTTATGTAGGAATTATACATCATTAGAATCATTTTCGCATCATCTTAATCAGTCAATTTAGATTTCCGTTCGTCTAAAACTGAAAATTATATTATATGGCATCGTCGACAGATAACAGCAGCCTTTCGACCAATTCTATAATAGATGATAGTTTTTGTTGCATGATGTACCTCAAACAACAAGTTGAATGTAGAAATCAGACAATTCGTAATATGTTTTGTACCATTTCAATCCATCATGATATATTTTCTGTTGTGTGAAATTGAAAAGTTGCTTAAATAGAAAAATTTACATATGCTATCAGTCTTGCTTCATTTGTTGATGTCAAAGTTGTCTCTGCAGCAGTATGTAGCTCCTCCAAAAATTTATTTGTACAAATGATACAATTTTAGCACGTTTAGATAACCTTTTTATTCATTACTCTAAATTTCCATATCCTATAAACTGAAACATTTTAAAAAAAGGATAGAAGTCATATTACAACAAACTTTCCTTTATTTCATCCTTCGGGATTAGTCTCTGCAGCAGTATGTAGCTCCTCTTATATAGGAACCATACATCTGTAACACCATTTTCGTACCCTCTCGATTCAACACTCTAGATTTTCACTTCATGTGAAAATGAAAACATATTTACAAAGCATCTCGACATATTCCACTCGCCTTTCCTTCATTTCAATCTTCGAGAGTAGTTATCAATGCATTATATACCTCACACAACGACTTAAATGTGGAAATCGGACAACTTGTAATATGTTTTGTACAATTTCGTACCATCATGGTATATTTTTCTCTTATGTGAAACTGAAAAGTTGTTTAAATGGTGAAATCAACATATGCTATCAGTCCGGCTTCATTTGTTGCTGTCAAAGTTGTCTCTGCAGCAGTATGTAGCTCCTCCAAAAACTTATTTGTACAAATGATATAATTTTAGCACATTTTCTTAATCTTTTCATTCATTACTGTATATTTCCCTACCGTGTAAACTGAAACATTTTTCAAACAGGATAGAAGTCATATTACAACAACCTTTCCTTCATTTCATACTTCAGGATTAGTCTTTGCAGCAGTATGTGGCTCCTTTTATATAGGAATCATACATCTTTAGCACCATTTTCGTAACCTATTTATTCATCACTCTAGATTTTCACTTCATGTGAAAATGAAAACATATTTGTATAGCATCTCCACATATTCAACTCACATTTCCATCATTTCAATCTTCAAGAGCAGTTACCGTTGCATTATATACCTCACACAACGACTTACATGTGAAAATCGGACAACTTGTAATATTATTCGTATTGTTTCGGTCCAACATGGTATATTTTATCTTATCTGAAAATATATTTTTTAAATAGACAAATCGACATATGCTAGTAATCACGCTTCATTTCTTGCTTCCGAATATGTCTCTACAGCAAGATGTAGCTCCTCCAACAACTTATATATGAAATGATATCATTTAACACTTTTCTCGTAACCGTTTTCTTCATTACATATAGATATTCTCTTCCCGGGGAAGTGGAATATTTTTCAAATAGGGTAGTCGCCATATTACAACATCATTTTCTTCATTTCATAGTTTGCCACTACTTTGTGCAGCAGTATGTGGCTCAGCCTTATGTACGAATTATACATCATTAGAATCATTTTCGCATCATCTTAATCAGTCAATTTTGATTTCCGTTCGTCTAAACCTGAAAATTATATTATATGGCATCGTCGACAGATAACAGTAGCCTTTCGACCAATTCTATATTATATGATAGTTTTTGTTGCATGATGTACCTCAAACAAAAACTTACATGTAGAAATCAGACAATTCGTAATATGTTTTGTAACCTTTTTATTCATTACTGTAAATTTCCATATCCTATAAACTGAAACATTTTTAAAACATGATAGAAGTCATATTACAACAACCTTTCCTTTATTTCATGCTTCGGGACTAGTCTCTGCAGCAGTATGTAGCTCCTCTTATATAGGAATCATACATCTGTAGCACCATTTTCGTACCCTCTCGATTCAACACTCTAGATTTTCACTTCATGTGAAAATGAAAACATATTTACATATATAGCATCTCGACATATTCCACTTGCCTTTCCTTCATTTCAATCTTCAAGAGTAGTTATCGATGCATTATATACCTCACACAACGACTTAAATGTGAAAATCGGACAACTTGTAATATGTTCTGTACAATTTCGTACCATCATGGTATATTTTTCTCTTATGTGAAACTGAAAAGTTGCTTAAATGGTGAAATCGACATATGCTATCAGTCCTGCTTCATTTGTTGCTGTCAAAGTTGTCTCTGCAGCAGTATGTAGCTCCTCCAAAAACTTATTTGTACAAATGATATAATTTTAGCACATTTTCTTAATCTTTTCATTCATTACTGTATATTTCTCTACCGTGTAAACTGAAACATTTTTCAAACAGGATATAAGTCATATTACAACAACCTTTCCTTCATTTCATACTTCGGGATTAGTCTTTGCAGCAGTATGTGGCTCCTTTTATATAGGAATCATACATCTTTAGCACCATTTTCGTAACCTCTTTATTCATCACTCTAGATTTTCACTTCATGTGAAAATGAAAACATATTTGTATAGCATCTCCACATATTCAACTCACATTTCCATCATTTCAATCTTCAAGAGCAGTTACCATTGCATTATATACCTCACACAACGACTTACATGTGAAAATCGGACAACTTGTAATATTATTCGTATTGTTTCGGTCCAACATGGTATATTTTATCTTATCTGAAAATATATTTTTTTAAATAGACAAATCGACATATGCTAGTAATCACGCTTCATTTCTTGCTTCCGAATATGTCTCTACAGCAAGATGTAGCTCCTCCAACAACTTATATATGAAATGATATCATTTAACACTTTTCTCGTAACTGTTTTCTTCATTACATATAGATTTTCTCTTCCCGGGGAAGTGGAATATTTTTCAAATAGGGTAGTCACCATATTACAACATCATTTTCTTCATTTCATAGTTTGCCACTACTTTGTGCAGCAGTATGTGGCTCAGCCTTATGTAGGAATTATACATCATTAGAATCATTTTCGCATCATCTTAATCAGTCAATTTAGATTTCCGTTCATCTAAAACTGAAAATTATATTATATGGCATCGTCGACAGATAAAAGTAGCCTTTCGATCTATTCTATATTACATGATAGTTTTTGTTGCATGATGTACCTCAAACAACAAGTTACATGTAGAAATCAGACAATTCGTAATACGTTTTGTACCATTTCAATCCATCATGTTATATTTTCTCTTGTGTGAAACTGAAAAGATGCTTAAATAGCAAAATTTACATATGCTATCAGTCCTGCTTCATTTGTTGATGTCAAAGTTGTCTCTGCAGCAGTATGTAGCTCCTCCAAAAATTTATTCGTACAAATGATACAATTTTAGCACGTTTAGATAACCTTTTTATTCATTACTGTAAATTTCCATATCCTATAAACTGAAACATTTTTAAAACAGGATAGAAGTCATATTACAACAACCTTTCCTTTATTTCATGCTTCGGGATTAGTCTCTGCAGCAGTATGTAGCTCCTCTTATATAGGAATCATACATCTGTATCACCATTTTCGTACCCTCTCGATTCAACACTCTAGATTTTCACTTCATGTGAAAATGAAAACATATTTACATAGCATCTCGACATATTCCACTCGCCTTTCCTTCATTTCAATCTTCAAGAGTAGTTATCGATGCATTTTATACCTCACACAACGAATTAAATGTGGAAATTGGACAACTTGTAATATGTTTTGTACAATTTCGTACCATCATGGTATATTTTTATCTTATGTGAAACTGAAAAGTTGTTTAAATGGTGAAATCGACATATGCTATCAGTCCTGCTTCATTTGTTGTTGTCAAAGTTGTCTCTGCAGCAGTATGTAGCTCCTGCAAACACTTATTTGTACAAATGATATAATTTTAGCACATTTTCTTAATCTTTTCATTCATTACTGTATATTTCCCTACCGTGTAAACTGAAACATTTTTCAAACAGGATAGAAGTCATATTACAACAACCTTTCCTTCATTTCATACTTCGGGATTAGTCTTTGCAGCAGTATGTGGCTCCTTTTATATAGGAATCATACATCTTTAGCACCATTTTCGTAACCTCTTTATTCATCACTCTAGATTTTCACTTCATGTGAAAATGAAAACATATTCGTATAGCATCTCCACATATTCAACTCACATTTCCATCATTTCAATCTTCAAGAGCAGTTACCGTTGCATTATATACCTCACACAACGACTTACATGTGAAAATCGGACAACTTGTAATATTATTCGTATTGTTTCGGTCCAACATGGTATATTTTATCTTATCTGAAAGTATATTTTTTTAAATAGACAAATCGACATATGCTAGTAATCACGTTTCATTTCTTGCTTCCGAATATGTCTCTACAGCAAGATGTAGCTCCTCCAACAACTTATATATGAAATGATATCATTTAACACTTTTCTCGTAACCGTTTTCTTCATTACATATAGATTTTCTCTTCCCGGGGAAGTGGAATATTTTTCAAATAGGGTAGTCGCCATATTACAACATCATTTTCTTCATTTCATAGTTTGCCACTACTTTGTGCAGCAGTATGTGGCTCAGCCTTATGTAGGAATTATACATCATTAGAATCATTTTCGCATCATCTTAATCAGTCAATTTAGATTTCCGTTCGTCTAAAACTGAAAATTATATTATATGACATCGTCGACAGATAACAGTAGCCTTTCAACCAATTCTATATTACATGATAGTTTTTGTTGCATGATGTACTTCAAACAACAAATTACATGTAGAAATCAGACAATTCGTAATATGTTTTGGGCCATTTCAATCCATCATGGTATATTTTCTCTTGTGTGAAACTGAAAAGTTGCTTAAATATCAAAATTTACATATGCTATCAGTCCTGCTTCATTTGTTGATGTCAAAGTTGTCTCTGCAGCAGTATCTAGCTCCTCCAAAAATTTATTTGTACAAATAATACAATTTTAGCACGTTTAGATAACCTTTTTATTCATTACTGTAAATTTCCATATCCTATAAACTGAAACATTTTTAAAACAGGATAGAAGTTATATTACAACAACCTTTCCTTTATTTCATGCTTCGGGATTAGTCTCTGCAGCAGTATGTAGCTCCTCTTATATAGGAATCATACATCTTTAGCACCATTTTCGTACCCTCTCGAGTCATCACTCTAGATTTTCACTTCATGTGAAAATGAAAACATATTTACATAGCATCTCGACATATTCCACTCGCCTTTCCTTCATTTCAATCTTCAAGAGTAGTTATCGATGCATTATATATCTCACACAACAAAGATGAACATTTAAAAACAAAAAATCGATGAACTTTTTTTGGATCGTTGATCTTTTTTCCAACATCGATGAACTTTTTTCGGGTCGATGATCTTTTTTCCAACAAAGATGAACATTTAAAAACAAAAAATCGATGAACTTTTTTTGGATCGTTGATCTTTTTTCCAACATCGATGAACTTTTGACGGATCGATGATCTTTTTTCCAACAAAGATGAACATTTAAAAACAAAAAATCGATGAACTTTTTTTGGATCGTTGATCTTTTTTCCAACATCGATGAACTTTTTTCGGATCGATGATCTTTTTTCCAACAAAGATGAACATTTAAAAACAAAAAATCGATGAACTTTTTTTGGATCGTTGATCTTTTTTCCAACATCGATGAACTTTTTTCGGATCGATGATCTTTTTTCCAACAAAGATGAACATTTAAAAACAAAAAATCGATGAACTTTTTTTGGATCGTTGATCTTTTTTCCAACATCGATGAACTTTTTTCGGATCGATGATCTTTTTTCCAACAAAGATGAACATTTAAAAACAAAAAATCGATGAACTTTTTATGGATCGTTGATCTTTTTTCCAACATCGATGAACTTTTTTCGGATCGATGATCTTTTTTCCAACAAAGATGAACATTTAAAAACAAAGAATCGATGAACTTTTTTTGGATCGTTGATCTTTTTTCCAACATCGATTAACTTTTTTCGGATCGATGATCTTTTTTCCAAGATCGATGAACATTTAAAAACAAAAAATCGATGAACTTTTTTTGGATCGTTGATCTTTTTTCCAACATCAATGAACTTTTTTCGGATCGAGGATCTTTTTTCCAAGATCGATGAACTTTTTTAAAAATCGCCGAACTTTTTTATTATTAACTATTTTTAAAAATGAATGAAGATTTTTCCAAAATCGATGAGCTTATTTTCTGAAATTATGAACGTTTTCTAAAATCAGTGCACAATTTTTAGAATTGACTGAACTTTTTGTAGTTTGATGAACTCTTTTACAAACTACTCCCTCCCTCCGTTCCTAAATATAAGTCTTTGTAGAGATTTCACTAGTGGACTACATACGGATGTATATAGACATACTTTAGAGTATATATTCAATCATTTTGCTCCGTATGTAGACCCTTAGTGAAATCGCTTAAAAGACTTATATTTAGGAACGGAGGGAGTAGTTAGCATGCACGTGCAACGCACGACTAACCGAATAATTTATAAATTGCTTTTTATATTAAAATTTTAGCAATGCCTCTACTTTAATCCTCAATCGAAACAACTACTCGTATTTTGTAATGCCACAGTTCTAAAAATTGTGTTATCAAAATTTCAGATTTAAATTGTGTTCTCAAACATATCATAACCACTTCATTGACCTAAAACAGGCTAAACCCCACAAAGTAAGTGTGAAGAGACACATGGTATGAACACTCTCTTATAGATTATTCATTATAAAGATGGCAAGGTCTCAAATGAATTCAGAATTTAATATTTGTTCTTCAAGAAAGTCTAGGAAGCAACACAAAAGTAATGAGAGAAAATAATAACACATCAAAATAAGTGTCAATAAATGTGAATATAAAGGATCATATGTGTGAGAATGCATCTATAAGAACAAACGCATCAACACAAATACTATACAACATTTACATAAAATTGAGAACTCAGATACGCAATAAATTATGAAATTTTGAATCCACCATCCTCCTTTCTCAGTGGATAGGCAAAGCGAGTGTACCACCAGAGCGGCATAAATAAAGCCATAACAAATTAGTACTTCCTTATCTCTCCCTGTATTATTATAAACAAACAAAAATCAGACAACAAATAAGATGGTACCATTTAAGTGAACATGTGAGATAGTACATAATGCTCAGGGTAAGAAATATAAGACCGGACTACAGATCCCCAATATGATGGTATGGGAATGTCTACACACTCCAGCATTCTCAAATCTAGGCCCTGCAAAAGTTTCAAACCCCATTGTTTAGATGAAACTGTAACTGGCCATCTCCAATATGAAGATTGTATAATCCTCTTTAAAATAAGGCACTGATGGTTGGTAATCTGAAACCTAGAAGAGTATCATTAATTGGGTTCGCAAATAATCTTTTGCTTTGATAGTCCAAGTAAAATAGGCATGTGTCTCAAGATTGCAGTATATATACAAGTATACTTTTGTTCCTTTTCCAGCAGCATTTTGATTGTCCCTCACATGTCTATGCTAAAACAAGGCTATGCTTACAAATATTCAGTGCTTATACAACCAAATCCTAAAATCATAAGGAAGACACTTGTAATTTGCAATTAAATGGATTGATGAACATATTTATCTTTCACAACTCTAGCTTGGCCAGTAGCAAATAATATAGATTTTGAAGTACTATGGTAGATTAACTCTTGCGCGCAAACATTCAGTGCCAGCTAGGATGAAGTGTGAATTGGCAGTGTTTGTTGAGGACACCAGAGGATTGTACTCTAGGAAAAGGTTCAGAAAAACTTTAAACACTTCAGCTCACTTCCTCAATGGTAGCCAATGAACTATAGAGCATACTCAGTGCAATCTCTTTCCATCCTACCGATCAGCATGTACCCAGTTCTCCATACAAGTGACCGACTCCTCAAAAAATATATAAAATCAATCACAAATTGATAGAGAAAAACGAATCACCTGGTGCCCTTCCCTTCCCTGCAGCAAAAGACCACTTCTTCCCCAACATGGAAATCTCAAGGCCCCTTCCACCACCTGTAATAAAAACAATATTCGAAGTTAGCATCACATTATCAGACACGTGCTACAGAGATGCCGGTGGCACACCAAGGCTGATGCAGGTTGGGTCAAAGTCATACTCACACATGTGTTCATTGCAAAATCATTGATCTGGATCCTTATTGAAATACAACAAAGAATCCATGTAAGAAGAAACCTGAAAACCAGAGTACTGCACACAACCAGTGGCGAATCCAAGGGGGGGGTGCTTCAACAGGCTTAAGCTGCCCCTCCAAAAATTAGAAAACAAAAAATTGCTAGTATTAATCATAAAAAAACATTATCTAAACTAAAAAACTGATAGTTAATGTTTTTTTCTTCACATTGTTAACATTGAGACCTCCCTTTATTTTCTGTCAAGATTCGCCACTGCACACAACCAATCAGCTAGCTTACCCTTTTGCATGGCTAACAACTTGAAAATATTGCCTACAGATATAACAAGAAAATAAATCTATTACAAATGATTTTGAAAAATCTTCTAACTGGTTAAACTTAAATGTCAAACGTATATGGAAATATAAGAAGCTCAGGCTCATACCTTTCTTTATCCTTGAACACATACTGATGATTAGCCTAGGTGCCAAAATCTCAATTATTTGAAAATAGTTCAGCACTTTGTGTGGCACTTGATTTTGCCAGCAGGTGCTAATCACATAAACCTGCATCGTGTTGGCAAATTATTCAGGACAAACCATGGAAGAAATCACATGAAGTCTATAAAACTATTATCCCATCTACTAACAAAAAGTTGCTGGAATAAATTGTATCAACAATAATACTGTACAATTGATTCTGAATATAAACAAACAACAGAAGAATTGATTCAAAGGGAATTGATTCAAGCACGCGCGGCAGCCAAGTCATCCTAGCCTGCGATAGAAAAAGTACTACACAATAATAATTGGACTACTAAATAAGGCTAGAAGCAAGATGAACCCCAGCAAAATAAAAATGCCAAGTCTTACATCTTGAATCATCAGAGTGGCTGCGCTCCATTGCAAGGTCAAATAAGCTTTGCAGGACAAATGCAAGCCGATCACATGCAGTTTCAGTAAGAGGAGCAAGCCATGATCGTGCAGCCGCGCGTGCTATCTCAGCAACTGCCTCAGTCATCCCACTGTTTCCACCTCTTCCAGCATGGGCAAGTAATATGTTCGCAATACCCACGCTAATCAGCCGCTCGCACGCGTTTACCAGGAGCACCAGACTCGATCTGTGAGGGGAACGAAGGGGGGGGGGAAACCCTAGAAGAGGTGAAGCGCGTCACGCACCTGGAAGCGGCAGCGGGGATCGAGGGCGGTGGGGTCGTGGACCATCTGGAGGACAAGGGGGCGGCGAGTGCCCATCTCGACCCGCAGCGGCGCCCGGAGCAGGTCGGCCACATAGGCCGTCGCCTCGGGCTCGGCCGCGTCGTCCTCCCCTGCCGCCTCGGCGACCTCGGCGACGAGGTGCGTGAGCAGGGACACCTTGCGCGCGAGGCGGAGGCAGTCGGCCCGCAGCGGCTCCGCGGCGGCGCCCACGGCCGCGATCTCCCGCACGATCTCCGCGACCGCCCCGGCCGTCGCCGTCATCGCGCCGCCTCGGGTCAGGACTCCGCGCGGAGGACGGGAAGGGGGGGGGGGCGGCGGGGAAGAGGAGGGGGAGGGGCATGCCAATCTCCAATGTCAACGTCGCCCATGATCCTAATGGCTGGATGGTCGTGTGATTACAGGGGACGTTGCTGGGCATGTTCTCCTCTTTTTTTTTCTTGCGTGATTGGAAGTTTCGTTGGTGGAGTATGTTCAGCCAATTGTAATTGCTAAGTACACCCAGCAGACGGTGGATTAACGAGGGCTGTTAGATTAAGATCTGTGGGATTAATCGTGGGGTGTTGATTGGTTATTTTTTTGGTGGGGCGTTTGATGGGGTGTCTGTAGTGTAATTCTTGTTCGATTGTTTAATAGTAGTATAGATTACACAATTGATTTTCATCCGTGGCCGCGCATGTTCTTCGGCCAGCCCATCTAGACGCGGCTGTAGGCGCCGGTTGTGTTCCCCGCGTGCAATAGGAGCTCCCTCCACTTATAGTGATTGGAAGCAAACAATCGACCACACATGACTTAAATAGGTAAGGTAAGTGCGGCCCATTCAAATTGATACATTATTTATTTATTTATTATTTAGAATTCTGTTTAAAAAATTATAATCAAAGCTACTAAAATAAGTAAGAATATTTTCTGTCATAAAAAATATTTACACATATAAAAAATAGAAAAAATAATAAAGGTTCATGTTTTTTTAAATGCAATTTACAACAATGTTGGTGTACGTTGAAAAATGTTGAAGCGTGTATTCGTTCATAGGGATGAATATGCGCATGTATACGAACATTTGTGAATGTAATGTGTTTCTGCGAGAAGAAGAGATATCATCATACCTGAGCGACATTTTCAAAGAGGGAAACGACACCCACGGGCATTGACGCCACTCTCAGTCAGCCTGCCCCCCAATCCCCCTCTCCTCCGAGCACGGCGACGGCGCCGCCGCCCGCCGGCGTTCCATGGGGATTCGCAACACCCATCTGTTGTCCCAGGCATCCAAACGGAGGATCCTTGCATCTCCTTGGCGGCATGGCGTGCGCTGTCCACTCACCCACCCAATCTCGCGCATCAATCTCAGTCCGGCCCAACGCAGGGAGTCCACTTCTCTCCGTGTTGTACCTTCAGGCTTGAGTTGAGTTCAGCCGAGTAAAACTGCATCTTAATTGAGGTGATTATTTTCTGGGTTTCAACTAGGGGATGCTCTTCACTGTTATGCTCCTACCCACCACCAGCAGGCAGGCAGGATATTAATACCCAAACCCAACTACTCCCTCTGTACCATAATATTTGTTGTATTTTTCCCCAACAACAAATATTTAGGAACACAGGGAGTAGTTACTTCTTGAGCGTCTACACATTCTAGCCAAAGGCACTCTGAACTAGTTCTTAAGCAAAAAAATCTGAATTTGGTTCGTTGTGCAATATATTTACACATGAGCGAAAGACCCTGGTTGTTACTTACCACTATAAATAATTGTCTTCAAAAATGTTGTAGGGTTTCCTTCTTGATCTGCAATCTGCATCGCCTAGTGATTAATCTAGTAAGTAGGTCTCATGTTGGGGGCACATTTTGCAGGTCCCTCTGCTTGTGTGGATCACATGGCATTGAATGCCCTGCAGTGAGTAGTTGATGAGTAGTAATTGTGGTGATGCAGAGAGAGAGAGAGAGAGGGCAGTCATGATTTGAACAGGGCCTCACAGGTGAAATATCTGTCCAGGATGTAGATGTATTGCTGAATTGCTGAGGGGAGTAGAGTGCTAGTACTTCTCTTGGAGAGTTTGACAAGGTAGTAGTAATAGATAATCACCATTGTCTCTTCTAATTGGTTAATTGGTTTGTGTACATATAACATAACATCTGTCTCTTGAACTTCCTCCTTAATCAGTGTACAACTCCATAGTCTTTCATTCCCAGTGGGTGACAATCTCGGCTTGGTTTAGGCTAATTATTAATGGATCAATAATCTCTGGACAAACTTATGTGTGGAGGAAAAAATTGGCTGGAAGGAGGACTGGAGGCTCCACATCACATGTGAACAGAATGCAGAGCAGAGGAGGCAGCAGCAGAACACGCCCTCTCTCTCTCTCTCAATTATTGAGAGCTCTCACTCACTCCCAGCTCTATTATTGAAGCGCCTTTCTCCTCCTCATCCTGGGTCGATCCAGCCACCACCCGCCGCCGGTGAGAAGCAGAGCACAAGCAGCTTGCAGATCAGCGAATCCAGGAAGACGGCGACGCCGATGGTTAGTCTAGACTCTAGTTCCAATCCATTCTTTTACTCCCTTAGAGCTGCAACATGATGCTTTCCACCGGATGGATGGATTTCAAGCTGCAACCTGATGCTTTCCACCGGATGGATGGATTTCAAGCTGCAACCTGATGCTTTCCACCGGATGGATGGATTTCAAGCTGCAACCTGATGCTTTCCACCGGATGGATGGATTTCAAACTGCAACCTGAAGCTTTCCACCTGTGCTTGGTTCCTGCAGGCTTGGATGTTTCATTTCAGTCGCTTTTACTCAAAGGTTTATGTCGTGATATGCTAATTTTTTTCTTGGAAAATGTTGTGATATACTCCCTCTGTAAAAAAATTATAAGAGTGTTTAGATCACTACTTTAGAAAATGATGGAAATATGATGTAGGGTCGTCATGTGCTTGTGACTGTTTTGTTTGACTCCACACTGATGAAACCTGAATGCTACTACTATAACTGTCTTCTCTCATAAGCTAAGAAAAAAAAAGGTGGTTACATTTCCTTTTTCTTATGCAACGTCCAGGTCAGGATATATCATCTTGGAGTTATGATATGTGCGGTTGTTTTTCAGGCACATGAATTTTCAGTACCTGGGAGATTGAGCAAGCAGGACCAACCTGCTTAATTAACTTGGTCTCTGCTTTGTGTCGCGTGCAAATCAAACCAGGCGCGTCGTCGCTGCCGGAAGGATCTACTGTACAGGTTGGTTCTCCCCTTTTTCCAGGTGATGTGTGTGCTTGTCTTGTCATGAGGGTGAGAGAGCAGAGAGGGTGACGTGAATTTTGGCTGAGACTAGACTAGACTGCTGCTTGATGCTGCTGCAGAGTGGGAGAGATAGATAATGAGGATAGATCGATGCTGCACTGCTGCTCTACTTGTTTCGGTGCTCATGTTATTGTCCCTGATGCTCTTGTTTCTACTTATTTTACAGGTTCTTCGTCACAGCCAAATGAGCCATCGACCTATATGGACAGAGACAGAGGGATGTTTGATGGTTCTATGGAATCAATAAAATAAAATGTAGGTGTGTGAGATCTGTTAATTGGGTTGGACTGCACAAAGAAATAAGGGGATGTTGGTACTAGAATGAGAATTTGGTGAGTGAGATTTGGTCACTTGGTTGGAGTTGCCTTCAGCAACCATCATCTGGAAAATAAGAAAACCTCGAAAAACCATGGCAGAGGCTGTTGTCGGGCAGCTGGTGATGACGCTCGGGGCAGCGCTCGCAAAAGAGGCGGCCACCTATGGACTATGGTGGAGCACTGTTGTGCAAGGAAGCTGCGGCCTTGAGGGGTCTCTTCGGCAAGATCCGTCGGTCCAAGGCGGAGCTGGAGAGCATGCAAGCGTACCTGCGGGAGGCAGAGCGGTTCAAGGACACCGACGAGGCCACATCCATCTTTGTCGGCGAGATAAGCTGGAGGACTCCAAGCATGGAGGGTTCGCTGGCAAGATGAAGAAGAGGATGAAGCATATCAAGACCTGGCCGCGTCTGGCAGCAAAGCTCCAAGAAATCGAAGCCAGCTGCAGGATGCCAACCGGAGAAGAGGGATTACGCAGTCTCTGGTTTGTCTTAGGTTTATCTAAAAATGGATGTATCTAAATACTAAAATATGACTAGATACATTCATATCTACATAAATTTAAGACAAAAAATTTGAGACGAAGGGAGTATAACTTACCTCAAACAACAGCCATGTCTGCCATGTCTCTGTCTGTGTTCGTGCAGATAGGTGCATAGAACGCCAGCATGATAGTTCACCTGGCCAAAGAACTTGTACATGCATGCGCATCATCGCCTGACCTTTGGGATTTTCATGTGCACACAAAGATGAAAACTTAATTGGTCGTTATGGCTAGGTACAACCTATAGAAAACTATATTTAATTCGGCTGATATCCAGATGTATAGTATTTGAACAGCAAGTCCACGTCGCAATCGTTTCCTATTGCTTTTTTAATTATCAGAACTTTTCATGTCCGTGGTTTCTTTTAGCCTGAACGTATTTGTTGTAACATCTTTTTGCCTTCTTTTTTCTTCGGGACTCTGCACGTAAACGTTTCTTTTGTACGTACAATTTTGTGTAAGATCCTATCAAAGTTCTTTCCTTATTTAGTCCTAACCGTAAATTCAGATCCGACAGCTTAATTAGTCTTGATAATGTGGATTAACATGGAGGCTCGTATGATGCATCCAATTAGTAAATATAACATATAAGATAAGATAGAAGATATAAGATGTGCACTGCTAGGAAGGCAGATTGTGACAGGGGCTACCACTTGCGTGTTGCGGTACAAAGCAGTGGACAGCAAGGATATCAGCTTCAGGACCATATCAGCATTATATTCCTGGTGTTGGAACACAAGACTCTTCTGCCCCATCTATTGGGTAACTGACAGTGTCCACACATCTTCCAGTTCGAGACATGGCAATGTCAGTGTTATTGAAATTTCCACACGAGTGACATTTGACAGGACAAGAGTCGACTATGCAGTCACTAGAACACGGCATGGGGTTCCATCAAATAAGACTTGGAAATATGTTGAATTATTATCATGAGAGCATGGTCATATGCTTCTGGAAACCCAATCTTGATTTATGTTGTTGTAAATTAAAGACCCTCCGTCAATGAATTTGCGATTGAATGTTATTTCTTGGGGGGTCTTATTTGTTGCACTGGAAATGGAATGTATGTAAGTTAGCTTCCAAGTAATGTTGATTGAATGTTCATCCAATAATGCAAAGTTCATCTGTTTTTCTGAGAAAAGGAACACAAAGTTATCTAAACAAATATTTGTTTCTACAATAAGGAATAGAGGTGCTCTTTTTCTCATCTGTCCCATCACAGGGGGGGAATCCATCCTTCCGAGGAACCAGACGAGTGGTTCTGACATGTATATCGACCGAAATTTGTATATAAGAGTAAACAAAAAAAATCATATATGTTGAATTTAACTGAAATTACTCTGTTGTTTCTGCAATAACAAGTGCAGGACTAGGAAGGCAGTTTGTGACAGGGGCTGCGGCTTGCTAGTAGCTTCAGTCTTAGGGTAACATATCACAGGACCAAAAGATTTTTCTGCCCCATCTACTGGGTAACTCACAGTATCCACCCATTCTTCAGAAATTGCAACTGTCACTGTTACTAGAATTTCCACACTGTGACGGCACCCCTTGTCGCACACACACACAAGTACCGTTTGACAGGACTGGATTGCGCCAAGTCTATGCATCCAATACAACACGGCAGGGAGTTCAATTAAATCAGAGTTGGAATTATTATTTTTCCTGCCTACGATCGAAGACGACGTGTTAGAAGATCAGCTGTGGCATGTGGCTCTGTTCTTGAATGTGTTATTTAATTCCATGACCCGCGACGATTTCTTAGTGGCAAAGAGGGGGAAAAAACTATCTATCTATGTCTTCGTGCACAATCCTGAAGGTTAGAATATGCGAAACTTCAACAATGCGAATTATGCAGCTGGAAACGCAACCTGGAATGATGTTTGCTGTAAACTAAAACCGCATCTCAATGAATTTGTGATGAAATTGGAGACCAATGGTTTTATGGGTCTTTCATATGCAAAAGAAAAGAAAATGCATGCAAGCTAGCTTCTCAGTGGCAATCTTCATCCACTAACTGTATGTTCTGTGAAAATGTTTCTCAACAAGAAAAAGGCAGCCTTTTGTCACCTCTCATAGACTTATTTGTATCAAGAATTTACTATTCAAGTAATATTTTTCATCATAATTTATCAAGAGTAATGAACAAACAAATAGATGGATGTAAGATTTCATACTTATTTGATGAAGTTGCTCCGCACAGCAAGCAAGGCAGTTTGTACAAAGCATCTATACTGGGTTGGTATTGTTACAACAATAACTTTTACAGATAAGTGCATCACTCCAGGATACATACATATACACATACATACATACATACATAATAAGTTAATACCACATATTGTATCTATACCTCACACATCGTCTTCCTCTGACACCACACTCAATCCCTCCTCCGAGACCGCCGTCAGCTCGGAGGTGAAATGGTAAGAGTCCTCCACATGGATGTGTCCTTCGTCACAAAAAAAACGGCCTTGAAGGCATCTGTAGGTCATCAACCCCAGCCTCCAGAATCTCAATGACCTCGCTCATCGTTGGCCGATCACGAGACCTCATCTGAATACACCATAATCCGACAACACACAGCTTCTTCTCCAGCTCGTGCATGTCGGCAACAACTGGAGATATCTCACCCGCTTCTTCCCGAGTCAGCTGGTCGTACACCCATGACGGATAGTACGCCTGACTTGAGGACCCCATGTTTGGATCAGCGTTCCTTCTACCGCCAGCCATCTCCAGCAGCAGCATCCCGAAGCTGTACACGTCGGACTTGCTGGATATGACGCCGAAGCTCCGGGATATCATCTCGGGGGCTATGTAGCCAACGGTTCCCGCATGGCGCTCAAAGGAACGAAACTGTCGCCCCTCGGGTACAGCTTGGCAAGCCCGAAATCTGCGACCTTTGGGACGAAATTGCTGTCGAGAAGGATGTTGTGCGGCTTGATGTCAAAGTGTAGAATCTGCATGTCGCACCCTTGGTGTAAGTAGTTGATCCCCCTGGCAATGCCCAGAGTGATCTCGTTGAGCTTGTCCCATGAGAAGCTCTTCTCAGCAGAGAAGATGTACTTGTCCAGAGAACCATTGGGCATGTACTCGTAGACTCAGGCCCTTCGCATTTCCTCCGAGCAGAACCCCATGAGACGCACAACGTTGACGTGGTGGATCCTGCCGATGGTGGAGACCTCGCTGATGAAATCTTCTCCATTGCAGTTTGAGTTGCCCTCCAGCATCTTCACGGCAACATGGACACCGCCTGGGAGTAGCACGCCCTTGTACACGGAGCCGTAGCCCCCTTGGCCCAATTTATCTCTGAAATGGCTTGTGACTGAAATGATGTCTGTGTAGGCATACCTCGTAGGGCCAATTATTTGTTGAATCCTGAGGAACTTCTCAACTGCATCAATTATGATCCTTGTTTTCCAGTACTTGTAGGCTAGGAATATCCATACAGCCAGGGGTGCCAACAAGAACCTACATAGTACTGCCCAACAAGGCGACACATACAGATGTAAGATAGATGAACGTGTCGTCATATGTGTATGTCCTAGATTGTGGCCATGACGATTAAAAATATGTAAATTCAATTTTGGAAGTAAAAGGCATATAATTGTCACGTACCGAACAAGAACTTGGGAATAGCAATCGCAGATACTATGGTCACAACGACCAAAACAAACTGTGTTGTGAAGTAGTGATCGTCGGACAATTGAGTCACACATTCTAAGAAGTGCACTTCACTCCAGAAAAAAACATGAGCCCAATTCACAATGCCCGCACCAGATGATTGCTCCTTGAAGTAGCTGCAAATTATACCATTTTAAAGAAATGTATTTAGAAGGGAGCATGGTTCTATAGATAGGGTAAATTCCATTGTGAACTAATTCAATCCCATTTGCGCACAACAACAGTGTTCGATTTCGCTACCATGTAATTCAACTATACGTTGTATTTGGACTGTTGTTTTAAAATTTGACATAATCTGACCTATGCCCGACATGGATGGAATAGTGCAATTGATTAACAGACCTTTGCTACTGTTAGAAAAGTAATTTGTCTGTATTGAAGGCCCAAGGGGCATATATATATTACACATGACTTGAGGTGCAAAAAAAGTAAAACATAGACTAATAAGAACTCCTAAACTAATACTAATACTTCCTAACACACTCCCCCCCTCAAATGCAAAGCGTATGCAATAGCATTGCATTTGAAGAAGTGTAATACTAAAAAAATGATAATCCAAATCCGCGTCTTGGGAGTGTCGTCGTAGCATGAAGAGTCTTCAAAACTTGTGAGTCGCCGAAGGAGATAACGAAGAGATGGCACATCAGAGGTAGACACCGCATCACTTGAAGATACAAGATAAGTATCAAGAGAAGATGGGTTATCAAAAGAAGATAGCACATCAAGAGAATAAAACATTGTGCAGAAAATCATAGTCCACGACAACCGACGGCGAAAGAAGCTCGGTGGTTAAGGCACGATGAACATAGATTGACAATGCAAAAGAAGTCCAGAAAATCCTATAAAAAACAACAAGGGCAAATAAGCCACAAAAGTTGTATAAAAA
>NW_025422708.1:0-56050 GCF_904849725.1 Hordeum vulgare subsp. vulgare | reverse complement strand
GACACTAAGATGGAATAAGCCCGCTAATATACCCAATGTACCCGCAGCAATATGATGAGAAGCTATTCCCCCCGGAACAAAAGGATCAAAACCTTCTGCACCCCACGCTGGATTTACAGCTTGTACTTTTCCAGTTAGTCCATAAGGATCGGATACCCATATCCCAGGACCATACAAACCCGTTACATGAAATGCCCCAAAGCCAAAGCAAGCCACCCCTGCAAGAAATAAATGAATTCCAAAGATCTTGGGCAAATCCAAAGAGGGTTTTCCCGTCCGCTCATCAGAGAATATTTCTAGGTCCCAATATACCCAATGCCAGATCGCTGCCAAGAAACACAAGCCAGAAAACACAATATGCGTAGCTGCCACACCTTCATAACTCCAAATACCCGGATTTGTTACAGTTCCTCCTGAAATACTCCAACCACCCCACGAATCCGTTATTCCTAAACGAGTCATGAAGGGAATTACGAACATACCTTGTCTCCACATTGGATCCAGAACAGGATCAGAGGGATCAAAACTGCTAATTCGTATAAAGCCATTGAGCCAGCCCAACCAGAAACTAGAGCTGTGTGCATTATATGCACCGCAAGCAATCGACCCGGATCATTCAATACGACAGTATGAACACGATACCAAGGCAAACCCATGGAAATACCCCTTTAGCAAAGAAAAATAGACACGATGTCGCTTTATTTTATCGCATTGAAAAAGATTATCCATTGTACCTAACCCTTCTAGGGGATTCTGTGTCAGAAAGCGCGAATATTTATTTCATTCCATTAAAAATAAGAAGCCAATTCTGTTCATAAGAAGAAAGAGAAGCAGATCTATTCTATACTCGATAAGTGCCAATATGCAATGGGTAACTTGGCCAATTTGGAAAAAACGAAGAATAGATCGCTACCCCTCTTTGTTTAGCATTCGAATCACCCATTCCTTTTTCTTTATTCAATCTGTCTTACCTTTCTTATATGTATAACCTTTCCATCTATGTATTAATAGAATCTATAGTATTCATATAGAATAGAATAAGAATAAAATAGAATAGAATAAGAATAAAAATTAAGACAATAAACTGCAGATTCTTTCTTTCTGTTCCATTCTTACGTTTCCATATTAAAGTGTTTCTTACTTAAATTTAATAATATTAATCTAATATGCCCATTGGTGTTCCAAAAGTACCTTACCGGATTCCTGGAGATGAAGAAGCGACTTGGGTTGACTTATACAATGTTATGTATCGAGAAAGGACACTTTTTTTAGGTCAAGAGATTCGTTGCGAGATCACGAATCATATTACAGGTCTCATGGTATATCTGAGTATAGAAGATGGAATTAGTGATATTTTTTTGTTTATAAACTCCCCAGGCGGTTGGCTAATCTCAGGAATGGCTATTTTTGATACGATGCAAACGGTGACACCAGATATATATACAATATGCCTCGGAATAGCCGCGTCCATGGCGTCCTTCATTCTGCTTGGAGGAGAACCCGCCAAGCGTATAGCATTCCCTCACGCGAGGATTATGCTTCACCAACCTGCTAGTGCTTATTATCGGGCAAGGACACCAGAATTTTTACTAGAAGTAGAAGAGTTACACAAAGTTCGCGAAATGATCACAAGGGTTTATGCACTAAGAACAGGCAAGCCTTTTTGGGTTGTATCCGAAGACATGGAAAGGGATGTTTTTATGTCAGCAGACGAAGCCAAAGCTTATGGACTTGTCGATATTGTAGGGGATGAAATGATTGACAAGCACTGCGATACTGATCCAGTGTGGTTTCCGGAAATGTTTAAGGATTGGTAGTGTCCGGATTTCTTGTAAAGTTATTTCACAGCTAAATTCGTGTTTTCCTCGATTTAATAGAAAATAGAAAGACTTCATGATGAGCAATCATCAGGTTAAGATGGATCTAAACCAATCCATTTTTTTCTATATACATACAACATGCCAACGGTTAAACAACTTATTAGAAACGCAAGACAGCCAATACGAAATGCTAGAAAAACGGCTGCGCTTAAAGGATGCCCTCAGCGTCGAGGAACATGTGCTAGGGTGTATGTGCGACTCGTTCAGATCATGACTTCAAACAAATATAAAAAAAATTTGAAGTATCCCTGATTAGTACCAATGAATAGGATATAGCTTCTCTATCCTAGATTTCTATGGTATATGGAATTTCTGGTTTCCTTTGGTGCAAATCGAATTATCTAAATTTGGAAATAAGAAGCAATTCTCCCATTGGTAGCAAATGGTTATCCATTAAGCGGAGGAAATAGTAATAAAAAGAAAAAGGCTTATGCTCTTTTATCTTATAAAGAACGGACTAACAGGGTCAGCTACTTAGCCAACTTTCATAATTAAATACCGTCACTGTATGGATAACTCTTATTGTGAAAAGAGCTATTTACTCTATAATGGATAGGTAGAGCCAAAGAATGTGAACTATACAAGTTCGTAATACTTTTTGATGAAAGAAAGGGCTCCGGTGTATAGAGAGGGCCTCACCGTTTAAAAGGGAACCATAGAAACGATGGAACCCACTATTTTTTTTAGTATTATTTAGAATGAATTTGTTATTTCGTATAGAAATAACTGAACGGAGTGGAATAAAAAATCGTGGTTGGGAAGGTTACTATAGCAAAAGCCATTGGAATTAATATTTTATATATCGGAATAATTAGTTTTGTTATTAATGAGAAAAAGGGTGGCTAAAAGAAGAGAAATCATTAGTTATTCATTAAGGTTAATTTGATTCAATGACCAGAGTTCCGCGAGGATATATAGCCCGGAGACGACGAACAAAAATGCGTTCATTTGCCTCAAACTTTAGAGGGGCTCATTTAAGACTTAATCGAATGATTACCCAACAAGTAAAAAGAGCTTTTGTTTCCTCTCATCGAGATAGAGGTAGGCAAAAGAGGGATTTTCGTCGTTTGTGGATCACTCGGATAAACGCAGCAACGCGGGTATATAAAGTATTCGATAGTTATAGTAAATTAATACACAACCTGTACAAGAAGAAATTGATTCTTAATCGTAAAATGCTTGCACAAGTAGCTGTATCAAATCCAAATAATCTTTACACGATTTCCAATAAAATAAAGATCATCAATTAAAGGTATAAATAAAGTAATATACTGGAATAATAAAAGATGAATTCCCGGAGAGGGAACTCCGGGAAGATACAATAAATTAAGATTAAGTGGTAGGAATCGACGAGCTGGATTACTTTCTTTATAATATATATAGGTCTGGCCCTTGCGAATTCGAATAAAACATCAACAATCGGAACTTAAGTTCCGGTTGTTGTTTCTTAAATTTTGGTTGTAGTTTCTTAAGTTTCGATTGGAATTGTACTTTTGCGTTAATTGAGGAATATGTCTATTTTTTCTGGGTCTAGAACCTGTAATTATTGAAATTGACTGGGCTTGAAATTGTTTTTCGTTCTCATAGTTACGAAACGGTAAAAAAGATAAAATACGAGCCTGTTTTATAGCAAGAGTAATTAATCGTTGTTGTTTCAAGGTTAATCTATTTATTCGTCTCGATAATATTTTTCCTTGTTCACTAATAAATCTATTAATTAAACTCATGTTTCTATAATCAATTCGATCTCCCGGGCCAATCCGGGGACGCCTACGAAAAGGTTGTTTAGATTTACGAAAAGGTTGTTTGAATTTACGAAAAGTTTGCTTGGATTTACGAAAGGGTTGCTTGGATTTATTAAAAGTTTGCTTGGATTTACTAAAGGGTTGCTTAGATTTAAGAAAAGGTTGTTTAGATGTATACATGATTTATTCCTTATTTAATTTAAAATTGGAAAATGCACTTCTTTATTTTATTAATTTAGGATCCAGAAGAAGTAGTTTTTCTTTGATCCATATCTTATTTGATTCATATTTATAGTATATGAATACCCTCTATACATATGAAATAATATCGACCGGAAATCAGATGAGTTGATTTGTATTTTGTATTCTATACTATGTTTTATTTATATATAAAATATGAAGTTCTTACTCTTTCTGTTGTTTGGAAAGATCGAATACACGATGTTCCTATTTCTTTATTTCGTGATGAGTCGTATGCTTGCGACAATAACGACAAAATTTTTTGAATTCTAATTGTCCGGGTGTATTGTGGCGATTCTTTTGAGTACTATATCTAGAAATCCCCGTCGATTCCTCATTGGCACCTTTTCGAACACAACTGATGCATTCCAAAATAACTCTGATTCTAACATCTTTTCCCTTGGCCATGAACCTCCTTTTCCTTTTGGATTGACTTAATTTAATTCTTCTACTTATTCTTTTATTCTTCTATTTTGAATCCGAAGAAGAAGAATAAAATTCATTAGAATAATTTTTTTTTATTCTTAAATTAAGTAATAAAAAATAGAGAAATAATTAAAGAATACAATCCTTGTCGAATTAGCAAAGATTTTGGTTCGAAATCCTTTCATTTAATTAGTCAGCCCCGCCTTTTTCTATGCTCTGATTTCTGAGGCCTGATTTAGCTTGGGTACCCCTTTAAATTGAATTTCTATTTTTAAAAATAGGGTTTACCAAATTTTTAATGACTCTGAGGTTCAACCCAATCCATCTTTTCTTTCTTTTTCCTTCCGATACTAAAAAAAGATTGAAAAGGATAAGATAAAATTTTGTCATATCACGAAGAAATCTATCCCTCCCATAGCAATAACTAGAATTAAAAAAAAGGGAATGACAAAGCATCCGGGAATAAACGATTAATTTCTATCAATAAACCTGCTAAAGCACCAAACCATAGAGTACTTAGCACGGGTGCTACAGAGAGATATGTTTTTATATCCCGCATTGAAAATCCTCCTTCCTTGTTGGAATACATATATGATCATAAACTTATGCTATATATAAACTGAACCATAATCGACGAAATTTTCCGAAATTGTCCTATCCCTAAAAAATAAAAAGATGACCCCTTCTTCCTATATATTATCAAGGAAAAGTAATCTTTCTTTTATAGGCGAAATTCTATTGGATTTTAGCTGTATATAATTCCTTAATTATATGAGACCAAAAAGAAGAAATGACACGAGGGTTCTATATATAGATAGAGAAAGAATAAGAAAATTATGATGTGGAAAAGAAGACAGGAATTGTGTACAATGGCATTGCACAACAATTTAATTTGGAAAAGGGATGTAGCGCAGCTTGGTAGCGCGTTTGTTTTGGGTACAAAATGTCACAGGTTCAAATCCTGTCATCCCTACCTATTACTTCTTTCTTCTTTATAGGCAGTAGCAACGAGATCAATTAAAGTAAAGTGGGTATAACTGGAATTTGTGGAGACTATACGTACGTGAGATACATTAGGAATAGAAAAAGATTTTCTTTTTGAATGAATGAAAGCGCTCTTAGTTCAGTTCGGTAGAACGCGGGTCTCCAAAACCCGATGTCGTAGGTTCAAATCCTACAGAGCGTGATTCCATCTATCTTATGTCGAAGCAGAGTAAAATAATTTAACAAAATTGAATTGTAACTCCAATTTGACCTCCTCCAGACCAGAGAGGAGGTCAATAAAAAAAAAAAAATGACTCAATCAAAGATCCAACTGATCCCCACGCCTGTATTGCAAATACGCAGTCACGAATAATCCCGCTAAAGTAATAGGAATTAGGCCTAAGACGATTCCAAATAGAAAAACTTCAATCATTTCGATTTGTTCGGGGGGATAAAAAAAGAGGTACGATCTATCCCTAAATAGTACTCTAAATTATCCACGAATCTCAATGACCAAGAAAAGAATTCCTAATTAGTCTGGAAAAGAGTCGTAGAATATCAGGAATCCCAAAGAAAGATTTTGCTTTTCTGAATTATTATTATTCAGTCAATTCAAATAAGACGTATCTTGTTCAAGCCAATAAATAGAGCTGGGGTTATAGTTAAAGCAGCCAGTAGAAAACCGAAATAACTAGTTAAAGTAAGCATGAAAGAGTTAAATTCCATTTATTTTTTTTTACTACACTACATATGTTGGTAAAGCATTTACCTAAGTTATGGAAAATTCATAATTCATCAGTTATTTTAGATAATACTAAAAAACAAGATAGAGTGAGATACAGAAGTGTAAAAGAAAGTGGATTCATCAGATGATACATGAGTCCCTAATTTCGAATCAAGAGATTTGTTATGGAATTTTTCAATTGAGTAAAGTAATAATATTAAGAACTAGATCATATAACCCCATTGAATGAAAAAATGAAATTGGATTTTCAGGGAAATTTCGGAATAAGAGATAAATAAACAATTGAATTTGAAAAAAAAACTTCTTTCTATTTTGGATAATTTCTTTTTCAATAGGACCCTCTTTTTGGACTGAACGATCGAATATTCCCCTATTCCTTCTTATTTTAATTTTAACTGATTGTATTCTATATGGAATAAGAGGAGAAGAAAAGCATTCCACGACCTCCCGAGGGTCTGTTAAAAAAAAAAGAAAGCTCTTCCTTGAATTTACTTTATTTTTATTCCTTTTTCGAACTCCAACCAAAGTAGATTCGAAGACGAGTCACTTCAATTATCCTTTTAAGTTCTATTCTATCTTCTGTCTTTCCCTATTTCATCTCGTAAAGTTCCACGCTCGCAGTTTGGTCAAGAAAGTTAGACCTAATCCAACAAACAAGACAAGGATTAATTACGAATTATGAAAGGATAAATTTCACATATATATACTTGTCCTTGTATTGTGTCAGTATGAGAATATCCTTCCTAAATTATTTATCCAAACCTATTGATCATTAACTTAGATTTTCCCAAGATTTTGGCTGCTATTCCGAATTACTCTATTATTCCGAAGCCAAGGAAAATAAATAGAACCTACAAAAAAGGGGTTTTCTATTGACGCCTTGAATAACATATAGCTTACCTATAGACAAAAAAAAGTAATTATGTTTCGGAACCAGGCAAAACCAGATTGCTGTGCCATAGGAAGGATAGCTATACTAATTCGGTATACTCAAAATACACCTTTGGTACAAAATTGACAATCTCACAAGGATGAAATATCAGTAATTTTCTATTTACTGGTTGATCCCATCTTTTACGGAATCAATTCCTTTTTTGAATGTACAAAAATTTTGGGAGTTCAGCATGTCTGGAAGCACGGGAGAACGTTCTTTTGCTGATATTATTACCAGTATTCGATACTGGGTTATTCATAGCATTACTATACCTTCCCTATTCATTGCGGGTTGGTTATTTGTCAGTACGGGTTTAGCTTATGACGTGTTTGGAAGTCCTAGGCCAAACGAATATTTCACGGAAAGCCGACAAGGAATTCCGTTAATAACCGACCGTTTTGATTCTTTAGAACAACTCGATGAATTTAGTAGATCCTTTTAGGAGGCCCTCAATGACCATAGATCGAACCTATCCTATTTTTACAGTGCGATGGCTGGCTATTCACGGACTAGCTGTACCTACTGTTTTTTTCTTGGGATCAATATCAGCAATGCAGTTCATCCAACGATAAACCAAATTCCAACTATAGAACTATGACACAATCAAACCCGAATGAACAAAATGTTGAATTGAATCGTACCAGTCTATACTGGGGTTTATTACTCATTTTTGTACTTGCTGTTTTATTTTCCAATTACTTCTTCAATTGAGAGAAAGAAAGAGACTAATAAGAATTCTCTTATCCCATTTGGAAAGATACCATCCTTATAACTACCCATGACTGTTTTTGTCTCTAGCATGACCAATTGATAAAATGTGGAGGAAAGTAGGGGAAATGGCCGATACTACTGGAAGAATTCCTCTTTGGCTGATAGGTACTGTAGCTGGTATTCCTGTGATTGGTTTAGTAGGTGTTTTCTTTTATGGTTCATATTCTGGATTGGGTTCATCTCTATAGTAATCGGAGGGACCAGATTGTAAACATGAAAAAGTAGGAGCTTAGCGGGTCCTTACCCCCTTTATCTGATTAGAGCGGAAAGGACCCGCGGAATTTTTACTCTTATAACGCGAATTGAATCTATTCGATTCACTCTTATGAAGCAACAAGAAAAAGAGATCACTCGAGGATCCAATATCTTATTCCACAAAGGAAGTATCCTGAAAATCCTTGATTTAGTTTCGAGTAATAAACTAATAAAACCTTAATCAAAACTATTCAACTAGCCTAAAAATAAAAAAAAAACCTTCAATGGAAGAGTTTACTTTTTTTTGCAAAATTTCTGTAAGTTTGAAGTTAAACTTAATTAAACAAGCCAAGCAATTCTATTTGCTTACAATCACAAGAAATTTGTCCCCCGCCATATTTTCTTCCCCTCTGTTTGTCCACTACCTCGGCTAAACCTAAGCAAAAGAAAAAGAGGCCCAAGAGACAGACCCGAATAAAGAAGAAATAGTAAAGTAATCTTTGACGAATTAGGAAGAAAAAGGATTCTTATTTTGATACAAGAAGAATCGGCACAAGAAAAAGCCTTTTTCTTGTGCCGAATAGACGATTAAGAAGACCTGCAATCCCTCGAAAGAAATTTAAATTTTATTGTTCTCGCCTTTGCCTTGGATTCTCTTCTTTTGCATGAGATATAAATAAGGAATTCCAGACATCTCGTAAACAAAAAAAAGTCTAAACAAAAAAAGGATTTCCAAAAAAGATCATAGATAATTCTAGCAATTGCCAATAAATCGAGGCTTTTTACCAACTTGATGGTAAGAAATTCCGGGACCTAGAAATTCATTTCGTACAATTGAACCTTTTCAAACTGTTTCTTTTTGAGAACCAAAAAAACTTGTGCCAAAATAACGGATGCGAAGAAGAACAAAAGGCCTTGGACACGTAATGGATCCTGAAGCACGATTTCTGCGTCCCCCTGACCAAAACCTCCCACATTAGGATTGCTTGTTAATGGTTGATCAATCTTGATGGATTCCCCCTCTGAAACAAGAAGTTCTGGTCCGGGAGGTATAATATCAATCACTTGGCGTCCATCTGATGCATCAACTATGGATATTTCATACCCCCCTTTTTCTTTACGTAGTATTTTTCTTACTATACCTGTTGACGTAGCATTATAGACTGTATTGTTACTCTTGCTACCATCAGGATAGATCTGTCCTCTTCCTCGGTTTCCCCCTACATATATAGGATATTTTAAGAAATGAGCATCTTTCTTCGTAGCAGGATCAGGGGAAAGAATGGGAAAGACAATTTCACTATATTTCTTACCGGGAACAGGGCCTATCACAAGAATATTTTTTTTATCGGGACGATAACTCTGAAAAGCAAGATTTCCTATCTTTTCTTTTAACTCAGGGGAAATACGGTCGGGCGGCGCTAATTCAAATCCCTCGGGCAAAATAAGAACAGCACCTACATTCAACCCTCCCTTTTTTCCATTAGCAAGAACTTGTTTCAATTGCATATCATAAGGAATTCGAAGAACTGCTTCAAATACAGTATCGGGAAGCACAGCTTGGGGAACTTCAATATCGACGGGCTTGCTAGCTAAATGGCAATTGGCACATACAATTCGCCCAGTTGCTTCTCGTGGGTTTTCATAACCCTGCTGCGCAAAAATGGGATATGCATTTGAAATAGATGTCCGAGTTATTACGTATATCATGATCGATACAGAAATCGATCGAGTTATCTGTTCCTTTACCCAAGAAAAAGTATTTCTATTTTCCATGTCCAATCACAGATCCCAGAATTTCTACAATAAATTAGATAGGTAGCTAAGCTAATCTAGTTCCCTATACACGAATTTGTTGGCATTCTACTGCAACAGTTGTACTGCAATGATGAATACCTTAAAGCAGGTATAAATAGAAAGAATTTTGGTAAAATGGAAAAGGGCTTTCTTTCTAAAGAAAGATGCTAATTTGATTAATATTAATATCGGGAGATCAAATGAATTTATGCTTCACTAATTGAATGATAAATGACTACAAGCGAAGGAGATAGACGGTTTAAACAAAAAAAGACCCAAAATTTCAAACATGTATCTAGAATTACTGGAAAACTACAAACAAAAATAGTGAAAATAAGCTCATTAGGAGCCCATCCAAAATCGTTATAGACCCAACGAATTACTAGTTCCCAACCACGGGTGGAGTGAAATCCAACAAAAAAATCAGTAACTAAAAGAATAAAAAAAGCTTTTATTGAGTCATTTAAATTATAGAAGAATTCCTGAACCCAAGAATTCAAAATGACAAGTTCCTCTTTACCCAGAAAAAAAGAACCACTTAGAATAGCCAAACAGATTATATTTGTCGAGAAATGCAAAATGATATGGAGATGATCCTCATTATTTATTTTGACCCATTGTATTATTTCCTTGTGTATTCCTGTAGGAGGTTTTTGTACATGTGTCTTTAGTTTCCCTTTTATCATCTCGTCCAAGAGAGAAAGTTCTTCTAATTCTATGAATCTTTCTAGAATCCTTTTCTCTTGAATATCAGTTAAGAGAGTTTCGGATTGCCTGGTATTCCACCAATTCTTAATCCAAAGTTCCAGACATTTGTTAAATGAGGAAGAGACCCCCCAAGGCAAAAGTACGATAAATACAAGATATAGTAAAGAAGGCAATGCTTTCTTTTTTTTCATTTTTGATCTGTAAATGGAGTTGTTAATGAATATGCTTCATTCGCTGACTCTATTCCATTCCCTGACTCTATATGATGATATTTCTATTTCATGATATTTCTATTTCTTTGAAGCAAAAACTCTATAGGTTTGATACCCTGTATCTATTCTTCTTTTTTGTATATTAGTGGAATTTCAGTGCATTGGGTTCTTTCTTAGATCTAGATGGAATGAAATAGTGAAATAGAATAAAAAAAGCCCTTTCGGGTGAAAATGGAAGAGAAGAATAGTATGCAATATATCTAACTTCGACAAAAAAAATTTAAAATAATTTTATCTTATCCTCGTTTGTTCCTTCCTTTAGATAAATACTTAAAAATCCCCTTACAATAACAAATCCAATTTCGAAGGGACTTCCTCCCCATGTTGAGAAAACTTTTCTTCTTCCAATTTATCTTTTCTTCATTCAATTCAGTTCAAAAAAGATACCTCAAAATACTTCAATTGGTACGCGCAAGAAATAGGCCAATTCGGCAGCTTTTTGTTCAATTTCTCGTGGAGTAAAAAACTTATCATCAGTACGAGTCAAGGGAATGATCCCCTGGCCCCGGATTTCCATATAAAGAATACGACGAGGATAAAGACCCTCTTTAACCTGAATTCTAATTGATTGGATATCCCGCATAAGGAATCGAAGGAAGACGCGACGTTTTATTCCAGGGAATCCCCAACGAAAAATGCAAACTATTCCCTCTTTTCTATCGAATCGGTCATAACCACTACCTACATTCCACAAAATAGTACACCACAGGTAGGAGCTAATGAATAGGCCTGCGATTCCGTAGAAAGACATCACGACCCCCTGCGGAAAAAAAAGAATTTCTTGAGATGGAAGTATAGATATAATATTCTTACCAAGATAACTGGAAGTCCCAACCAATAAGAATCCTAGTGAACCTAGAAAAAGAATACAGGCCCAGAAAAAATTACTCCTTTTTCGAGAACCTTTTAGAAGTTCTACCCATATGTGTTCTGATCGCCAATTCATATTAGATATACTAAATCCAGCAGCGGTCGATTGAAATTGAGAGAATAAGCTAAATAATTTTGCCTTTACTTTTTTTGATTCTGAAATCGCCTTCAGCAACTAGTACTCCTGTGAAATAATAGGTTAGATACATTGACTTTCTATTCAAAAAATATTCGTTGATTCAATTAAAATAAATAAAAAAAAACTCGCTATACCAAGCTCTGCATATTCATGCATTTATGCTCGTAGCCTATATCTGCATCCATAGCCGTTTTTCATTTGTGTGTAGAAAGTGTGTGTAGAAAAAGTCACATACCCTACCATATTATATTACTTACACTAAAAAATACTAGACAATCTTTTTTTTTTGCACATAAAGAAATAAAGAAGTCATTGCAATTGCCGGAAATACTAAGCCTACTAAAGGCACGAAAATAGAAGGTAAGTTTAAATCCGTCATGGAATAGGTGTCTCAATTCAAATTTACTATTTCTATCTAGTCGAAAAATATCTTAAGATTCTTATGATATAATTAAGTATATCTATTATAAGGAATATTGACTATTGTATTTTTTTAGTTTGCAAAATATTCTGTAAAAAAAATGATAAGGATAATAAGAAAATTCCAAAAAAGGAGAACTAATTAAAAAGATTTTTTTTATTTTCCCATCCTCATGGCCTTTCTATCTTTCTAATCTAATTTGAAATTGGATTCAAAAGAAAGCGACTAGAATTTACTTCCTGCATACATACTTCTCTAGAAGCGCATACAATAATGCGTGGTAAAGGCAGAAAAATAGTATATTCAATCAAAATCAAAGGGCAAATTATCTTACCTACTATAGATCCCCTACTACCCTCTTAAGATCCCCTACTACCCTCTTAAGATCCCCCCTACTACCCTCTTAGACTTTTAAAGGCGATATACCACCCAAAGAAAGGGTATGAAAATGCCGGGTGGTGTTAGCTTTTCGACGAAGACCCGTCCTGTGCCGCGAAGTCCTGTTAGTAAGACCCCGCGCAATAATGGATTATAGAAGAATAGTATTCAAAATACTGCTCTGGACGCATATAGTAGCATTGCGATTCCTAATCTTTTTTATTTATGAATATGAACAGAAAAAATTCATTGTATCGTTGGGTCGGAGCGGAGGTTTGGTCCAGAAAAATTAGGAACAAAACGTCTACTCTACCACACTGAAGTCTATAGCGCTGTATTTCCACGAAAGTATAATTCTTACCATCAGGATACGCTCCTTTCAACGTCTCTCCGATGGGTCCAGGTTCTATGTCCAATCCCAAATCAAGGATTTCTCGCTCTTGATCGGAGTCATAAACTAAAACTACCTTTTTATCCTTTTTATTAAGGTTATAGAAAACTTCCTTATCTAGTTCTAGCATGTTGACTCACGATTACGCCTGTTAAAAGTTTCAAACGTCCTCTTTTTTGAAATTGAAAGAGAGTCTTATAAAAAGGTCTAACTTCCAAACTATGTCTTTTTTCATTCATTCTCCTTTAGTTTTTTTCTCTATCTAGAAGTGGAATAGAATAACCCGGTTGAAGGGTAATGATCATACGTCTGTAATGCATTGTACGGCCCAGAATAGGTCCTATTCTTCTACCTTTTCCAGGTAGTCGATGGCTATTCACAGCTACCACCTTAATCCAAAGAAGAGTTTGAACCAATGCTTTATTTCTGTCTTAGTGAATCCCGATTCGACATTAAAAGTATATTGATTCTTTCCCAATAAACGAAGACTTTTTTCTGTAAATACTGCGTATTTGATTCCATTATCATATGATACTACTATATTTTATTATTTTCTTTTTATTTCTTTATTGTATTATACCTTAATATATATATATATTCTAGATATATAGAATAGACGAATCTCGATTTGTCAAGTCTCATGATCATATCATGATCTATTTTTATTCGGCTCAATCTTTTTTATAAAAAAAAAGATTGAGCCGAGTTTAATTGCAATCAATTAGAAGAATAAAGAAGAATTACTGCATTTCATAACTTATTTTTTTCTCTTTTTATTTCGTTTATTTTTTTTTAGACCTTCTTATCGATAGTATCTACCGGCTCGAACTCGAATTTGATCGCCTTCCATACTTCACAAGCTGCGGCTAGTTCAGGACTCCATTTGCAAGCTGCTCGGATAATTTCATTACCTTCGCGAGCAAGATCACGCCCTTCGTTACGAGCTTGTACACAAGCTTCTAAAGCCACTCGATTAGCTGCTGCACCAGGTGCATTCCCCCAAGGATGTCCTAAAGTTCCTCCACCAAATTGTAATACAGAATCGTCCCCAAAGATTTCGGTCAGAGCTGGCATATGCCAAACATGAATACCACCTGAAGCTACCGGTATAACACCTGGCATGGATACCCAGTCCTGAGTGAAAAAGATACCGCGAGCACGATCTTTTTCAATAAAATCATCGCGCAATAAATCAACAAAACCTAAAGTCATTTCGCGTTCCCCTTCTAACTTACCTACTACTGTACCGGAGTGGATATGATCTCCCCCAGACATACGCAATGCTTTAGCTAATACACGGAAATGCATACCATGATTTTTCTGTCTATCAATAACTGCATGCATTGCACGGTGAATGTGAAGAAGTAAGCCATTGTCGCGGCAATAGTGAGCCAAAGTAGTATTTGCGGTGAATCCCCCGGTTAAGTAGTCATGCATTACAATAGGAACCCCTAATTCTCTCGCAAATACAGCTCTCTTAATCATTTCTTCACATGTACCCGCAGTCGCATTCAAGTAATGCCCCTTGATTTCACCGGTTTCGGCCTGTGATTTATAAATAGCTTCGGCACAAAAGACAAAACGGTCTCTCCAGCGCATAAATGGTTGTGAGTTTACGTTTTCATCATCTTTGGTAAAATCAAGTCCACCACGTAGACACTCATAACACGCTCTACCATAATTTTTTGCGGATAATCCCAATTTTGGTTTAATAGTACATCCCAATAAAGGACGGCCATACTTGTTCAACTTATCTCTTTCAACTTGGATACCATGAGGCGGGCCTTGGAAAGTTTTTGAATAAGTAGGGGGAATTCGTAGATCCTCCAAACGTAGAGCACGTAGGGCTTTGAACCCAAATACGTTACCCACAATGGAAGTAAACATGTTAGTAACGGAACCCTCCTCAAATAGGTCTAATGGATAAGCTACATAACAGATCCATTGGCTGTCTTCCCCAGCAACAGGCTCGATGTGATAGCATCGTCCTTTGTAACGATCAAGACTGGTAAGTCCATCAGTCCAAACAGTTGTCCATGTACCAGTAGAAGATTCGGCAGCTACTGCAGCCCCTGCTTCTTCGGGCGGAACCCCAGGCTGAGGACTTACTCGGAATGCTGCCAAGATATCAGTATCCTTAGTTTCATACTCTGGGGTGTAGTAAGTCAATTTATAATCTTTAACACCAGCTTGAAATCCAACACCTGCTTTAGTTTCTGTTTGTGGTGACATAAGTCCCTCCCTACAACTCTTGAATTAAGAATTCTCACAATAACAGGGTCTACTCGATGTTAATTAGGCGTAAATGAAACTTTAGCAAAAATCTCGTAAAACAAAAAGGATATTCAATTAATATAATATCAACTCATTAAAGAAAATTGAGGGCATGCTTAGGTTAATGAATATGTTTCATTCATATATAATGCGTACACCCTGTGTATGTTCTATCCTATAGGAATTCCACTATAGGAATTCGATAGGAATTGAGTTGTTGTTATGGTAAGTTAACACGGTTCGTTATTAAACCATGGATTTGATTTACCAAATCCATCATTATTGTATACTCTTTGATAGGTATAGCGCAACCCAAATTAATCCCTAATCCTTATTTTACAAGTTCTTAATAGGTCTCTTTTCTTATTTGGAATGCAAATACCTAACTAAATACTAATAAAATTCTTTGTTGACAGCAATCTATGCTTCACAGTAGTATATATTTTGTATATCGAAGTCCTAGATAGGAAAGTAGAGTAGGCACAGATCCTCCACAAAAGGCAAAATGTATATGAAAAAAAGATTGATTGAACTTTCCAACGGACTCATTCCATGAGTAAACGATTGAATGGGATTCGCTTGGGCAACGAAATCAAGTCCTGGTCCCCTTTTCTCTCTTATTGAATTAACTAATTCATTTCCTTTTTACTTTTGGATTTTTTTTGATTTGATTTGGCATTATTCAACAATAAAAAAAGAAAAATTTCGACAAATTCCTTTTTTTTAATTATGTGATAATTATGAGAACCAATCCTACTACTTCTCGTCCCGGGGTTTCCACAAGTGAAGAAAAAAGTACAGGTCGTATCGATCAAATTATTGGACCCGTGCTGGATGTCACTTTTCCCCCGGGCAAGTTACCTTATATTTATAACGCTTTAGTAGTCCAGAGTAGAGACACTGCCGATAAGCAAATTAATGTGACTTGTGAGGTACAACAATTATTAGGAAATAATCGAGTTAGAGCTGTAGCTATGAGTGCTACGGACGGGTTGATGAGAGGAATGGAAGTGATTGACACGGGAGCTCCTCTCAGTGTTCCGGTCGGTGGAGCTACTCTCGGACGAATTTTCAACGTTCTTGGGGAGCCTGTTGACAATTTGGGTCCTGTAGATAGTAGTGCAACGTTCCCTATTCATAGATCTGCGCCTGCCTTTATCGAGTTAGATACGAAATTATCCATCTTTGAAACAGGTATTAAGGTCGTCGATCTTTTAGCTCCTTATCGACGTGGAGGAAAAATAGGACTATTTGGGGGGGCTGGAGTAGGTAAAACAGTACTGATCATGGAATTAATCAATAACATTGCTAAAGCTCATGGGGGCGTATCCGTATTCGGTGGAGTAGGGGAACGGACTCGTGAAGGAAATGATCTTTATATGGAAATGAAGGAATCCGGAGTAATTAATGAAAAAAATATTGAAGAATCAAAGGTAGCTCTAGTCTATGGCCAAATGAATGAACCACCGGGAGCTCGTATGAGAGTTGGTTTAACTGCCCTAACTATGGCAGAATATTTCCGAGATGTTAATAAGCAAGACGTGCTTTTATTTATCGATAATATCTTTCGTTTTGTTCAAGCAGGATCAGAGGTATCCGCTTTATTAGGGAGAATGCCCTCCGCAGTGGGTTATCAACCTACTCTTAGTACAGAAATGGGTTCTTTGCAAGAAAGAATTGCTTCTACTAAAAAGGGATCTATAACTTCGATTCAAGCAGTTTATGTACCTGCGGACGATTTGACCGACCCTGCCCCTGCCACAACATTTGCACATTTGGATGCTACTACCGTACTTTCCAGAGGATTAGCTTCCAAGGGTATTTATCCAGCAGTAGATCCTTTAGATTCAACATCAACTATGTTACAGCCTCGGATCGTTGGCAACGAACATTATGAAACTGCGCAAAGAGTTAAGGAAACTTTACAACGTTACAAAGAACTTCAGGACATTATCGCAATTCTTGGCTTGGATGAATTATCGGAAGAGGATCGTTTAACTGTAGCAAGAGCAAGAAAAATTGAGCGTTTCTTATCACAACCGTTCTTTGTGGCAGAAGTTTTTACTGGTTCTCCAGGAAAGTATGTTGCTCTTGCGGAAACTATTAGGGGATTTCAACTAATCCTTTCCGGAGAATTAGACGGCCTACCTGAACAGGCTTTTTATTTGGTGGGTAACATCGATGAAGCTAGCACGAAAGCTATAACCTTAGAAGAGGAGAACAAATCGCAGAAATGAAATTAAATCTTTATGTACTGACTCCTAAGCGAATTATTTGGGATTGTGAAGTGAAAGAAATCATTTTATCCACGAATAGTGGCCAAATTGGCGTATTACCAAACCACGCCCCTATTAACACAGCAGTAGATATGGGTCCTTTGAGAATACGCCTCCTCAACGACCAATGGTTAACGGCGGTTCTGTGGAGCGGTTTTGCGAGAATAGTTAATAATGAGATCATCATTTTAGGAAATGATGCGGAACTGGGTAGTGATATTGATCCGGAAGAAGCTCAAAAGGCACTTGAAATAGCCGAAGCTAACTTGAGTAAAGCTGAGGGTACGAAAGATTTGGTTGAAGCGAAGCTCGCTCTCAGACGAGCTAGGATACGAATCGAGGCTGTCAATTGGATTCCCCCATCCAATTGAAGACAATCCAGTGGTTTATAGTTGATACAAAGAAAAAGGGAAGAGGGGTAGAAAAAGTTATTAGATAGCGAAGCGAAGTAAGTCCAATGCTATCTAGTAATTTTTCTACCTACTTACCTACTATTGGATTTGAACCAATGACTCCCGCCGTATGAAAGCAATACTCTAACCACTGAGTTAAGTAGGCAATTTATCACCACAAAGGAAGACCCATTACTTCGATCGATTATATATTGAATCCCTTTTCTAAGCAATACCGCTCTGTTATTGGTCTGTTATATACTAAATACTAAACTAAATACTAAACAGATACAGATCAAAGGGATATCCTCTGGCATTAGAAAATATTCATCTTGACAAGAAATTCTCTATATGTTAAGATATCTCTGATAAGGGCTATAGCTCAGTTCGGTAGAGCAACTCGTTTACACGTGCGCCAATGCTTTTCAAAGGAGCTTATTATGCAATGAACATAATCGATCTTATTGCAAAATCAATGTCTTACTTCATAGATTCGAGAGAATAGGAGAACAGTAGCCTGACAAACAGTCGGTTCAGTCCGATTCAGGTGCCAATTCAGGTGCCTAATCAAATAGAACCCTTATGGATTTGCTAGTTGATAAGGTAAATATCCAGCCCACTAAATGCTAGGCGTAATGAGGATAAGGGCCTCCAAAAAACTTCTTTTCGTTCTATGAACTTTAAGGTGTATGAAGTCTCATAGTTAACTCTTGCAGTGGAACGATAGAGACTCCATTTCACTTAGGTTGATTTAATTTAGACCAGAGGCAGACCTAAGTCAAGGTAATCCTCCTTTGAAACACTTTGGTATTGCTCCTAGATAGATCATAATACAAAAAATCAATCAGAGCACAGGGAGCCATCTCATTATCTTTCCGTAAAGAAAAACTATGGTGGACTAACTGATCTTTAAATCAGTTTATGAAAGAGCCCAATGCAAAAAAATGCATGTTGGGTCTTTGAAACAGTTCAAATCATTTCGATAATAATCCGTTTGATCTGTTTTACCGAGAAGGTCTACGGTTCGAATCCGTATAGCCCTAATATGCCCTTTTTTCTATTTTAGGATCTCTATCCTATGTTTTCTTTAGTTTAGTATAGTTTTCATTTTCGCATTAGTATTTGTTTATAGACTGGATAGGCGCCTGCGACATAGAATAGAGATAAAAGCATTACCAAAGGCTCATTCATCGAAAATCAAAATCATACAGACAGGAAAAGAAAAACGAAAAATAGAAAAAATAAAGTAAAGAGTAAATAAGAAAACAGAATATTCTGTCTCATAGTTCTGAAATAGAGTTCTTTATTTTTATTTTTATAGTATTACTTCTCATTATACTGCATAGATTAGTCCTACTATCTTAATTAGGTTCTAATTATTCTAATTAGTAGTATTCTCATTTTTATTTAATAGTCTCTTATTATTATTAAATAGTAAATAAAGGATAGAGCTATTCTTTTTTTATAGAGATTCTAGAGAAAGCGAGACAAAGTGAAACGATAAAGTTTTCTTTATATAAGAATTAGATCTACATACACCATATCTAAATAGAATGGAAATCCAAAAGAAAGGGAGTTGGGATTCCATTGGATGAATCTTTAAAGAAGATGCAGCACAGAGGAAACAAAGGCTAAACTAAGCGCTTTTGTTTGAACAAAAAAGATTCTTGTTTCACCGAGGAAAAGAGAGAAGTTCTGGATAAATTGACAATGCTGAATTGAATTGACTAATTTAAGTTCCGCCTATTCCACATTAATGGGAGTACATTATGTTTCTGCTTCACGAATATGATATTTTTTGGACATTTCTAATAATAGCAAGCCTTATTCCTATTTTGGCATTTTCGATTTCAGGGCTTTTAGCCCCGGTTAGTGAAGGACCAGAGAAGCTTTCTAGTTATGAATCGGGTATAGAACCCATGGGAGGGGCTTGGGTACAATTCCGAATACGCTATTATATGTTTGCGCTCGTTTTTGTTGTTTTTGATGTGGAAACCGTCTTTCTATACCCTTGGGCAATGAGTTTCGACGTATTGGGTGTATCCGTTTTTATCGAAGCTTTGATTTTCGTGCTTATCTTAGTTGTCGGTTTAGTTTATGCATGGCGAAAAGGAGCCTTGGAATGGTCTTAACTGAATATTTAGACAAAAAAAAAGAAGGAAAAGATTCTATTGAGACAGTTATGAATTTGATTGAGTTTCCCTTACTTGACCAAACAAGTTCCAATTCTGTTATTTCAACTACACTAAATGATCTTTCGAATTGGTCAAGACTCTCCAGTTTATGGCCCCTTCTATACGGTACCAGTTGTTGTTTCATTGAATTTGCTTCATTAATAGGTTCACGATTCGATTTTGATCGTTATGGATTGGTACCAAGATCAAGTCCTAGGCAAGCAGACCTAATTTTAACAGCCGGTACGGTAACAATGAAAATGGCTCCGTCTTTAGTGAGATTATACGAGCAAATGCCTGAACCAAAATACGTCATTGCTATGGGAGCCTGTACTATTACAGGGGGAATGTTCAGTACGGATTCCTATAGTACTGTTCGGGGAGTTGATAAGTTAATTCCTGTGGATGTCTACTTGCCGGGCTGCCCTCCTAAACCGGAGGCAGTTATAGATGCCCTAACAAAACTTCGTAAGAAGATATCGCGAGAAATAGTTGAGGATCGAACTCTATCTCAAAATAAAAAAAGATGTTTTACTACCAGTCACAAGCTTTATGTTAGGCGCAGTACTCATACAGGAACTTATGAGCAAGAATTGCTCTATCAATCACCATCGACATTAGATATATCTTCTGAAACTTTTTTAAAATCCAAAAGTCCAGTACCTTCCTACAAATTAGTGAATTAGGAGGGGGGGGCTCTTTTGTGTAGAAAAAGAAAAAGCAGAGCAATCTTTCAAACTTGCATCCGAAATGGGAAATATTTATACAAAGAGGGAGAGATGAAGACAATGCAGCAGGGTTGGTTATCTAATTGGCTAGTCAAACATGAGGTGGTTCATAGATCTTTGGGCTTTGATCACCGAGGAATAGAGACTTTACAAATAAAAGCAGGGGATTGGGATTCCATTGCTGTCATTTTATATGTATATGGTTATAATTATTTACGCTCCCAATGTGCTTATGATGTAGCACCCGGTGGATCTTTAGCTAGCGTGTATCATCTTACAAGAATACAATACGGTATAGATAATCCAGAAGAAGTCTGCATAAAAGTCTTTGCCCAAAAGGATAATCCTAGAATTCCGTCTGTCTTCTGGATTTGGAGAAGTGCCGATTTTCAAGAACGCGAATCTTATGATATGGTGGGAATCTCTTATGATAATCATCCGCGCCTTAAACGTATCCTAATGCCTGAAAGTTGGATAGGCTGGCCCTTACGTAAGGACTATATAACCCCCAATTTTTATGAAATACAAGATGCTCATTGAATGATAAGAAATTCGTGCTCACTTATACAACACAACTCCAGATTTTATTCAAGTCAAGGAATATTTTTAGGTTCTTTTCCTAGATGAAACGGAATACCTATTTATAATTAATTCCTATTATACAAAAGCATTCCAGATAGACTGAGCCAAAAAAGGGTTTCATTTGGATTCCCCTATTTTGAAAATCACATATTAATTTCCTTCATATGAACAGAAAAATAGGATGACTCAAAGAAGTTCTCTACCAGGAACTTTGTATCGCGCACATGACTTAGCACAACTAGGAAAATAAGATAAGATAAAGATAAGCAAGACTAAAAAAATATTCGTCGGAATAGTGGAATACAAAATAAAGAAACGCAAAAAAATAAAGGGGAACCTAATCTCACCCCCTTCCTTATCATAAAGAAAGGGTATATTTTAAAACTTCTCTAAAAAGAAGTGCCTCTATATTTATATTATAGATTTATCCACTTAGATGAATAAATCATACTCTATCTATATTATATATTATTAATAAATATGTATCACAATCCATCTCGAGGTATTTGGATCAATACCTATTCGGTGGATCTTTTTTTTTCTCTGCCAGGAACCAGATTTGAACTGGTGACACGAGGATTTTCAGTCCTCTGCTCTACCAACTGAGCTATCCTGACCTTTTCTTGTGCATCATCCTAGTAGAGTATTTGTATCTATGTCAATTAAAAGGACTAAAAAATCAATTAAAGTATTTCAAATTCAAAATTTGAAAGGGGGGGGGTAGCCCTATGCATTGTGCATGGTTTACTTAAATAATACTTAAAAATAGAGTGAATAACCAAGATTTCTTGCCGATACTCTAATAAAAAAGAAATCTATTCAATGAATAGGATAAGATCCATTGAGTTCTCTTCGCATTCCTTTCCTTTGTGAAAGAGTAGAATGAGAAAGCTAATGAATCTTAAACCCATTGATAAAAAGAAAAAAAAAGAGGATTTGGGGATAGAGGGACTTGAACCCTCACAACTTAAAAAGTCGACGGATTTTCCTTTTACTAGAAATTTCATTGTTGTCAGTATTGACATGTAGAATGGGACTCTCTCTTTGTCCTCGTCCGATTAATCCACTTTCTTTTTAAAAGTTCTCAAAACTTTGAATTTGAATTGAAGAATTTGATTATTCAATATTCGAATGGAGTGGATTCACAATAATTCAAAATAAAATTATGATATGAGTTTTTTATTTCATAATCATTTCGAATTTTATTTTGAAATTTTAAAAAAGATAAAGAACCTATATTATAATATGAGTTCTGTGATTAATCGTTTGCTATGTCAGTATCTATACGTGTTTATTAAATGTATAAAGTATAAAACCCCTCTTTCTCTAATTTAGAATTAGAAGGAATTCCACTAACAACACAACGTAATTAACTCGATTCGTTAGAACAGCTTCCATTGAGTCTCTGCACCTATCCTTTTCCTTTGTATTCTAGTTCGAGAATCCCTTCTCAAAACACGGATTTGGCTCAGGATTGCCCTTTTTTAATTCCAGGGTTTCTCTGAATTTGGAAGTTACCACTTAGCAGGTTTCCATACCAAGGCTCAATACAATCAAGTCCGTAGCGTCTACCGATTTCGCCATATCCCCACTTCCCTCTTCTTTGAGACCAGGATTCCTTGTGTAATTTCATCCATCTCTTAGTTTTTTTTTTGAATCATTGAGTTCATCACTCAACGTAGTCTAGCAGTTCAGTTCGACTCTATTTGAGAGACCCCGCTTGCTTATTGCAATTCTGAATTACATTGATTCTATCCTTGATGTATTTGCAATTCAATCCGAATCAATATATCCAAAACTTTTTATCTCCCCCACCTCCCGTCTTACTTTTTTATAGTATTCGAAATTATACTATAACGCTGGATATTTATTCTTTTTTTCTAATCAGAATTATCAATTTTATTTACTCTGACTTTATGTTCCCCTTAGTGAAATATTAATCCTCAAATTATTAACAAATAATAAAGTCTATAATGATCGAATGAAAATACCCATAAAGTCTATAATTTTCTTTTTAAATATCCTATAGTTAAGCATATCAAGCTAACTTTATCTTTAAGAAGTTTTAGTATTTTTTTATTTAGTATTTTTTTATAAGTAGAACTTCAAATTTAGAACTAGTTAATAGCTAAGAGTAATAACTAATATCTGAGATTTTACGGATTTCCTATACTATACCTATTTCTATTTGTTACACTATTTCCGTTATGTAAGCCCACTTAGCTCAGAGGTTAGAGCATCGCATTTGTAATGCGAGGGTCATCGGTTCAAATCCGATAGTCGGCTTTTTTTTTCTCTATCGATGTTCTACGAACAAGAATCTCTTTTTTTCCGAATTAAATGGAGAATCCAGGATCTTTTATGTTTTTTACCTTACTATTTTGCTAGATACAAAACAATAAAATAAATAATATATATACAAAAAATACAAAAAATACAGATTTTGATGAAATTCCATTTTTTGTGGTACTTTAGTTGATTTTACTCTGTTTATCCTGTAGTTTAATTCAGTTTTAATTTCGATGTATTCTGTAATGTAAATACAATGAAATTAATTGTGTAAAATGAAATTTCAATAAAAAAAAGGAGTCTTCATGTCCCGTTATCGAGGACCTCGTTTAAAAAAAATACGCCGTTTGGGAGCTTTACCAGGACTCACTAGAAAAACACCTAAATCCGGAAGTAATCTTAAAAAAAAATTCAATTCTGGGAAAAAGGAGCAATATCGTATTCGTCTTCAAGAAAAACAGAAATTGCGTTTTCATTATGGTCTGACAGAACGACAATTACTTAGATATGTACATATCGCTGGAAAAGCAAAAAGGTCAACAGGCCAGGTTTTACTACAATTACTTGAAATGCGTTTGGATAATATCCTTTTTCGATTGGGTATGGCTTCAACCATTCCTGGGGCCCGCCAATTAGTCAACCATAGACATATTTTAGTTAATGGCCGTATAGTCAATATACCAAGTTTTCGTTGCAAACCCCGAGATATTATTACTACGAAAGATAACCAAAGATCAAAAGGTCTGGTTCAAAATTATATTGCTTCATCGGACCCGGGGAAATTGCCAAGCCATTTGACGATTGACACATTGGAATATAAAGGACTAGTAAATAAAATCCTAGATAGGAAGTGGGTCGGTCTCAAAATAAATGAGTTGTTAGTTGTAGAATATTACTCTCGTCAGACTTGAACTTAATGAAAAAAGGAAAGGTTCATAGAATTTTCTTCCCCTTCCCCTTTCCCCGAACTAAATAGCCCTAAGACCATTACCATTAATTCGTATTTTCCCATCAACTAGCTAAAATTGATTAACCCTAGGATTAGGATCCTTTTTGCTTTTTTCCTCTATGTTTACATACCACAGTAATTTGCTATAGAGAATTTTTAATTTCTATTAAATAAAAATAAGATAATATAAGATATTATTACTGGAATAAATTGCTATTTGATTTGATACATTGTGATCCTTAACGTTGATGAATTAAGAAAAACGGAAAGAGAGGGATTCGAACCCTCGGTAAACAAAAGTCTACATAGCAGTTCCAATGCTACGCCTTGAACCGCTCGGCCATCTTTCCTACATAACTTATTATGGAAAATAAACTGAGTGAATAGCGAGTTTTCTTATTCCTGCAGTACAGGTACAACCGCAACCGCTCGGGGGTTCCCTAGTTCTATTGGAAAAATTCCTTTTGATCTAGGTGGAAGGATACAGGATTTTTTACTAGAAATTGCGCTCGCTATAAAATAAAAGTTTTAATTTAGGTTTTCCCGCAACTAAAGAAAAAGAGAATGCAAGAATTCTTCTTATTGCATAATAAAATAAAGAAACCTTAGAATTCCGTTTGCATAAGATACGCTACACCATTGAAATCAAAAATAGAGTATGAGACAATTAATAACTTTGAAAACACGAAATAGTTGATGACATAAGTTGTTGTTCAGAAATAGGAAAGTGGAATGAAATCCAGTCTTAGTCAAATATTGCATATCTCTTCGTGTCCAAGCAGAAGGAAAAGGATACAATTTGAGCTGAGCGGAAAATCCATATCTCTCTTATCCATTTAAAACATATGGATTTAGAGCATATGGATCAATCTATTTATAATTATAAGAATCGAATGTGTTTGTTTTTATGTTATTTTGTGAAGGAATGAAAACAATTCTATATAGAATGGCTTGGGAATTATGCCTAGATCCCGTGTAAATGGAAATTTCATTGATAAGACCTTCTCAATTATAGCCAATATTTTATTGCGAATAATTCCGACAACCTCAGGAGAAAAAAAGGCATTTACTTATTATAGAGATGGTGCGATTTGACTCTTTTTTTTTTTGCTTTTTTTTAGACCTACCTATACCTCAGTCTTAGGAAAAAGAAAAGGGGTTGGCATAGAGAGAACCAAATTTGTAAAGCAAGCAAACCCACGCTTCGGGAAGGTGAGGCGAACTAACAATTCCTTCCGTCGTGTATCCTCGATTGATGCGGCTTCAGATACTTCAATTGTAGATTTGAGTATTGAGCGAAAGGTTACACCTACAGGATATGGTATGGTATGGATTACAGGCCACTCTATTAGTATCCGTAGGCAGCATAGGGGAGAAAAGCACTACACCTAGAAATAGGAATCAACAAGAGAAAAACTTTGGTAGAAATTACCCCTTTCCTGATCGGTATCAGGGCTGGGAAGAATGGTTGGGATAACAAACAACCATCAGGTTTGTACTTTGGATACCCCTATAACCATCAAAGATCGTTGAAGTAGCTAATTCCTCTAAATAGGAGGCGTTGAGAACAAAGAAATTATTGGAGCTATCGTTTTCCTCTAGCATTAATAGAATTCATTGGTGTTAAGAAAAACCTCTTGTGGGAAGGTTGGCTAGAGATTTCTTGGAAAAATACCAGCCCCTTTCGGTTCATAATGAGACGGGACTAATTCTATTTTGATTCTATAGATTAAGATTATTTCGCTTAGTACTATTATGTACAGAAGGGAGGAGCCGTATGAGATGAAAACCTCATGTACGGTTTTGGAACGGAGATTTTTTGAATAGAATGAACGACCGTAACGGATGTTGGCTCAATCCGAAGGAAATTATGCGGAAGCTTTGCAAAATTATTATGAAGCTACGCGACTAGAAATCGATCCCTATGATCGAAGTTATATACTCTATAACATAGGCCTTATACACACAAGCAATGGAGAGCATACAAAGGCTTTGGAATATTATTTCCGGGCACTAGAACGAAACCCCTTCTTACCGCAAGCTTTTAATAATATGGCCGTGATCTGTCATTACGTGCGACTATCTCCACTATAGAAAGACAAAAAAAGAGAGGATCAAATTTTCTAGTAAATACTGGAAAAAAGGGCTTTCTACATAGGGATCGTAAAAACAACGATTTTTCCCTATCAGCTGTAGGAAGGAAGGACACTTCACGAGAATCAAAAAACGAAGAAAGTATGGCCTATACTACTACTCTATGGATAAAGTTTCTCAAATTGATAGAGAAAGCACCGTAAAGATCAATTAGTGAGCGACTGGGTCGATACAACTAAAAAAAACTGCTTACTTATCCCATGATATGGGGCAAAATTTAGGAATCCGCTTATGTAATAGAGCCGATCCACTAAGGGATTAAGCAGCGGTGTAGTATCAGATCCCAAAGATAGTAAGTTCTTTTTTCTTTCTTATGGAAAAAAGTCTTTTTCAAGGATTCTATAGAGATTTCATATATGAAACCGGGATAGTTACCTTTCAGAAAATTTGAACGAAGGCTCTATATCTATCTATGCTTCATTCTTCTGAAGGTGGGAAAAAAGATCAAACTAATTATTGAGAAAAATTAGGGTTTGAAACTTAGGTAATTAATTTCTTCTGCTTAACACAAGAACAAATTGGATCGATTTTTGATAAATCGAATTCAGTTAAGATAGGGGAAATTAAGATAGCAATTTCTGAGCCGTATGAGGTAGGAAACTCTCAAGTACGGTTCTAAGGGAAGGAACTGCCTATTCCGACCGAGGAGAACAGGCCATTCTAGAGGGTGATTCGGAAATTGCGGAAGCTTGGTTTGATCAAGCTGCTGAATATTGGAAACAAGCTATAGCGCTTACTCCGGGAAATTATATTGAAGCACAAAACTGGTTGAAGATTACGAAGCGCTTTGAATTTGAATAAGACCATGCTCCTTTTTTTTCCTAAAATGGATGGTTTGGTTGTTGATCCATTAATCAAATAAATTAGGTCGTAAGATCGAATCAAGAATTTCATTATATCCATTTCTTATACCTTCTATTTTATAAGATATTTCATAAGAATAAACCATAGGGATAGGGTCTAGAATAGAAGTAATAAAGTGAATAAAAAAAAGGGGGCCAATCTAAATATTGCTAATATATTAGAACCATCTTATTAATAATTCTAATGAGTTATCTTGGAATTTAGAATCAAATAAAAAATAAAAAACCCTATATTATGCTCAAGGAAAGTAGATATAGATAGGAGCTTATGCCCTAAAAAAAAATACACTAGTTTCTTAAATTTAAAATAAAAAAGATTTTTTCTTACGCCGAGAAATATTTGTTTTTTCAAGATAAACAATGTCCGTTAGGCACCTAACCTTTATGTCATAATAGATCCGAACACTTGCCTCGGATTGACTTTAATATATAATTGCTCCAGTGAATAACTAAAAAAAAAGAAGGGTGGTAGTATAGTAAAGAAAAGAACTAATCACAATATCTATCTTTCAAAATCTATCTTTCAAAATCTATCTTTCAAAGATTCACTAAAAAAAAAGACAGTTGGCGGGTCTCTTTGTATGTCTTGTCCGGAAAGAGGAGGAGTTAATGATTATTCGTTCGCCGGAACCAGAAGTAAAAATTGTTGTGGATAGGGATCCTGTAAAAACATCTTTTGAGGAATGGGCGAGACCCGGCCATTTCTCAAGAACACTAGCTAAGGGCCCTGATACTACCACTTGGATCTGGAACCTACATGCTGATGCTCACGATTTCGATAGTCATACTGGTGATTTGGAGGAGATTTCTAGAAAAGTTTTTAGTGCTCATTTCGGGCAACTTTCCATTATCTTTCTTTGGTTGAGTGGCATGTACTTTCATGGTGCCCGTTTTTCCAATTATGAAGCATGGCTAAGTGATCCTACTCACATTGGACCCAGTGCTCAGGTAGTTTGGCCTATAGTAGGGCAAGAAATATTGAATGGTGATGTAGGTGGGGGTTTCCGAGGAATCCAAATAACCTCTGGTTTTTTTCAGCTTTGGCGAGCATCTGGAATAACTAGTGAATTACAACTCTATTGTACTGCAATTGGTGCATTGGTTTTTGCAGCGTTAATGCTTTTTGCTGGTTGGTTCCATTATCACAAAGCCGCTCCCAAATTGGCCTGGTTCCAAGATGTAGAATCCATGTTGAATCACCACTTAGCGGGATTATTAGGACTTGGGTCTCTTTCTTGGGCGGGACACCAAATTCATGTATCTTTACCAATTAACCAATTTCTTGACGCTGGGGTGGATCCTAAAGAGATACCACTTCCTCATGAATTTATCTTGAATCGGGACCTTTTGGCTCAACTTTATCCTAGTTTTGCCGAAGGAGCAACCCCTTTTTTCACTTTAAATTGGTCCAAATACGCAGAATTTCTGACTTTTCGTGGAGGACTAGATCCAGTAACCGGTGGTCTCTGGCTGACCGATATTGCACACCATCATTTAGCTATTGCTATTCTTTTCCTAATCGCAGGTCATATGTATAGGACCAACTGGGGTATTGGCCATGGACTTAAAGATATTTTGGAGGCTCACAAGGGCCCATTTACAGGACAAGGCCATAAGGGTCTTTATGAAATCTTAACAACGTCATGGCATGCTCAATTATCTCTTAACCTAGCTATGCTAGGCTCTACAACCATTGTTGTAGCTCATCATATGTATTCTATGCCTCCCTATCCATACCTAGCTACTGACTATGGTACACAACTTTCCTTGTTCACACACCACATGTGGATTGGCGGATTTCTAATAGTCGGTGCTGCTGCACATGCAGCAATTTTTATGGTAAGAGACTATGATCCAACTACTCGATACAACGATCTATTAGATCGCGTCCTTAGACACCGCGATGCAATCATATCCCACCTTAACTGGGTATGTATATTTCTAGGTTTTCACAGTTTTGGCTTGTACATTCATAATGATACCATGAGTGCTTTAGGCCGTCCACAAGATATGTTTTCGGATACCGCCATACAATTACAACCTATCTTTGCTCAATGGGTACAAAATATCCATGCTACTGCGCCTGGCGTAACAGCTCCTGGTGCAACAACAAGTACTAGCTTAACGTGGGGAGGCGGCGAGTTAGTAGCAGTAGGTGGCAAAGTGGCTTTGTTACCGATTCCATTAGGAACCGCAGATTTTTTAGTCCATCACATTCATGCATTTACCATACATGTGACTGTATTAATACTTTTGAAAGGTGTTTTATTTGCTCGGAGTTCCCGTTTGATACCCGATAAAGCAAATCTAGGTTTTCGCTTTCCTTGCGATGGGCCTGGCCGAGGGGGAACATGTCAAGTATCTGCTTGGGATCATGTTTTCTTAGGTTTATTCTGGATGTACAATGCAATTTCGGTAGTCATTTTCCATTTCAGTTGGAAAATGCAGTCGGATGTTTGGGGTACCATAAGTGATCAAGGGGTGGTAACTCATATTACAGGGGGAAACTTTGCACAGAGTTCCATTACGATTAATGGGTGGCTTCGAGATTTCTTGTGGGCACAGGCATCGCAAGTCATTCAGTCTTATGGTTCTTCATTATCTGCATATGGTCTTTTTTTCTTAGGTGCTCATTTTGTCTGGGCCTTCAGTTTAATGTTTTTATTCAGCGGCCGTGGTTATTGGCAAGAACTCATTGAATCTATCGTTTGGGCTCATAACAAATTAAAAGTTGCTCCTGCTACTCAGCCTAGAGCCTTGAGCATTATACAAGGACGTGCTGTAGGAGTAACCCATTACCTTCTGGGTGGAATTGCCACGACATGGGCATTCTTCTTAGCGAGAATTATTGCAGTAGGATAGTGGCTAGGAGGATTTGAAAGGCATTATGGAATTAAGATTTCCCAGGTTTAGCCAAGGCTTAGCTCAGGACCCCACTACTCGTCGTATTTGGTTTGGTATTGCTACCGCACATGATTTCGAAAGTCATGATGATATTACTGAAGAACGTCTTTATCAGAACATTTTTGCTTCTCACTTTGGGCAATTAGCAATAATCTTTCTATGGACGTCCGGAAATCTGTTTCATGTAGCTTGGCAAGGAAATTTTGAATCATGGATACAGGATCCTTTACACGTAAGACCTATTGCTCATGCGATTTGGGATCCTCATTTTGGTCAACCCGCTGTGGAAGCCTTTACTCGAGGAGGTGCTGCTGGTCCAGTGAATATTGCTTATTCTGGGGTTTATCAGTGGTGGTATACAATAGGATTACGCACCAATGAAGATCTTTATACTGGAGCTCTTTTTCTATTATTTCTTTCTACGCTGTCCTTAATAGCGAGTTGGTTACATCTACAACCCAAATGGAAACCAAGCCTTTCGTGGTTCAAAAACGCGGAATCTCGTCTCAATCATCATTTGTCAGGACTTTTCGGGGTAAGTTCTTTGGCTTGGACAGGACATTTAGTTCATGTTGCTATTCCCGCATCCAGGGGGGAGTACGTTCGATGGAATAATTTCTTAGATGTATTACCCTATCCCCAGGGGTTGGGACCCCTTTTGACGGGTCAGTGGAATCTTTATGCCCAAAACCCTGATTCGAGTAATCATTTATTTGGTACCGCTCAAGGAGCGGGAACTGCCATTCTAACTCTTCTTGGGGGATTCCATCCACAAACACAAAGTTTGTGGCTGACTGATATGGCTCACCATCATTTAGCTATTGCATTTATTTTTCTCATTGCCGGTCACATGTATCGAACTAACTTCGGAATTGGGCACAGTATTAAAGATCTTTTAGAAGCGCATACTCCTCCGGGGGGTCGATTAGGGCGTGGGCATAAGGGCCTTTATGACACAATCAACAATTCGATTCATTTTCAGTTAGGTCTTGCTCTAGCTTCTTTAGGGGTTATTACTTCCTTAGTAGCTCAACATATGTACTCTTTACCTCCTTATGCATTCATAGCACAAGACTTTACTACTCAAGCTGCTTTATATACTCATCACCAATATATTGCGGGGTTCATCATGACAGGGGCTTTTGCTCATGGAGCTATTTTTTTCATTAGGGATTACAATCCGGAACAGAATGAGGATAATGTATTGGCAAGAATGTTAGACCATAAAGAAGCTATCATATCTCATTTAAGTTGGGCTAGCCTCTTTCTAGGATTCCATACCTTGGGCCTTTATGTTCATAACGACGTCATGCTTGCTTTTGGTACTCCAGAAAAGCAAATCTTGATCGAACCTATATTTGCCCAATGGATACAATCTGCTCATGGCAAGACGACATATGGGTTCGATATACTCTTATCTTCAACGAATGGCCCCGCTTTCAATGCGGGTCGAAGCCTATGGTTGCCCGGATGGTTGAATGCTGTTAATGAGAATAGTAATTCGCTTTTCTTAACAATAGGACCTGGGGATTTCTTGGTTCATCATGCTATTGCTCTAGGTTTGCATACAACTACATTGATTTTAGTAAAGGGCGCTTTAGACGCACGCGGTTCCAAATTAATGCCGGATAAAAAGGATTTTGGGTATAGTTTTCCTTGTGACGGCCCAGGGCGCGGCGGTACTTGTGATATTTCTGCTTGGGACGCATTTTATTTGGCAGTTTTCTGGATGTTAAATACCATTGGGTGGGTTACTTTTTATTGGCATTGGAAACATATCACATTATGGCAGGGCAACGTTTCACAATTTAATGAATCCTCCACTTATTTGATGGGATGGTTAAGAGATTACCTATGGTTAAACTCTTCACAACTTATCAATGGATATAATCCTTTTGGGATGAATAGTTTATCGGTATGGGCTTGGATGTTCTTATTTGGACATCTTGTTTGGGCTACTGGATTTATGTTCTTAATTTCTTGGCGGGGGTATTGGCAGGAATTAATTGAGACTTTAGCATGGGCTCATGAACGCACACCTTTAGCTAATTTAATTCGCTGGAGAGATAAGCCTGTGGCTCTTTCCATTGTGCAAGCAAGATTGGTTGGATTAGCTCACTTTTCCGTGGGTTATATATTCACTTATGCAGCTTTCTTGATTGCCTCAACATCAGGCAAGTTTGGTTAATTTAGTTTGTTTTTTTGTACTGTATCAGCACCTAGTTCATTACTCTTGATAGAGAGGGAGGATCCGCCTTCTTAAATTTCTTTTTCTATTTATTTTTCCATCTAGGATTAGAACCGTATACTTGATAATAATAGCAACGGCACATTATGGCAAAAAAGAGTTTGATTCAGAGGGAGAAGAAGCGGCAGAAATTAGAACAGAAATATCATTTGATTCGTCAATCTTTAAAAAAAAAGATAAGAAGCAAAGTTTCTCCCTTGAGTTTGAGTGAAAAAACGAAAATGCGAGAAAAATTGCAATCCCTACCGCGTAATAGTGCACCTACACGCCTTCATCGACGTTGTTTTTTGACCGGAAGACCTAGAGCTAACTATCGACATTTTGGGCTATCCGGACACGTACTTCGAGAAATGGTTTATGAATGTTTATTACCGGGTGCAACAAGATCCAGTTGGTAAGGATAAAATACCCTTTCGTATTTGTATGGATTTCTGGAATTGATAATCATAGAGGAGCCCTCTTTACCATTCTGTATAAATGGACTATTCTATTTGTATAGATATGGTAGAGGGACGTATCGAACCCTCTTTTATCCACTAGTTACCCCTCTTTAGTTTAAGAGTATAGAGCAGTTTGGTAGCTCATAAGTCTCATAACCTTGGGGTTGCGGGTTCGATTCCCACTACCGGCCCCATACTCCTTCTTTAATGATATATGCATGATATATACATCATCCATTTGTATCTGGATTTTTTGATTTCCTAAAAGAGTTTTGGTCTAACAGTTTTTTCTCGGAAGAAGACAACAAATAAAAGAAAGAATAAAAGAAAGAATAAAATACGAAAGAAAAGCGTCCATTGTCTAATGGATAGGACAGAGGTCTTCTAAACCTTTGGTATAGGTTCAAATCCTATTGGACGCAATCTTATTTCTATCTATTCTTTAAATAACTATACTAAACTAAAAACAAAGAAAACTTTTTTGCATGATTCAAATAACAAGAGTAGACATGCAAAATAACAAGAGTAGATATGCCAAATTTATTTGTTACTGAAGGGAAAACCGTTCCAGCTGTTCCTGAATAGCTTCCTTCAAAAGGATTTCCGCTTGCTCGGTGAATGTCTTGCTAGAAGATATAATTTCTTGGAATTGAGGTTTAGTATCTTTTAGGTGTTTACGTAACTCATCCAGAAATTTATTTACCTGTTCGATTTCTAACGAATCAAGATATCCTCTTGTTCCGGTATAAATAGTAGCTATCTGCTCTTCCACTGGGAGAGGATTTGCCTGGGATTGTTTAAGCAATTCCCTTAATCGTCGACCCCTTGCCAATTGATTCTGACTTGTTTTATCGAGAGCAGAGGCGAATTGTGCAAAGGCTTGTAACTCTGCGAATTGAGCTAGTTCCAATTTTGATTTGCCAGCTACTTGTTTCATGGCTTTAATTTGAGCCGCGGATCCTACTCTGGAAACAGAAATACCCACATTAATAGCGGGTCGAATTCCGGCATTGAATAGATCCGCCGATAAGAATATTTGTCCATCTGTAATGGAGATTACATTAGTAGGAATATAGGCGGAAACGTCTCCAGATTGAGTCTCAACTATTGGTAAAGCGGTCATACTTCCTTCGCCTAAAAGAGAATTTAATTTAGCGGCTCTTTCTAAAAGGCGTGAATGCAAATAAAAAACATCCCCTGGATAAGCCTCACGGCCGGGAGGTCTTCTTAATAGAAGGGACATTTGGCGATAAGCTTGTGCCTGTTTGGAGAGATCATCATAAATTATTAAAGTATGCCGTTCGCGGTACATAAAATACTCAGCCAGGGCTGCTCCCGTATAAGGAGCGAGGTATTGTAATGTAGCAGGTGAATCCGCCATTTCAGCTACTACAATAGTGTATTCCATGGCCCCCTCCTCATGGAAAGTAGTTACTACTTGAGCTACGGAGGATGCTCTTTGACCGATAGCTACATAAACACATATTACACCTTGCCCTTTTTGATTGAGAATTGTATCTGTAGCTACTGCTGTTTTGCCAGTCTGTCTGTCCCCAATAATTAACTCTCGCTGACCGCGCCCTATAGGAATCATCGAATCGATAGCAATAAGCCCTGTTTGAAGAGGTTCGTATACGGAACGCCTGGAAATTATACTTGGAGCAGGAGATTCAATTAAGCGAGATTCGGAAGCTATAATTTCGCCTTTCCCATCAATAGGTTTAGCCAGAGCATTTACAACACGACCCAAGTAAGCCTCACTCACGGGTATCTGAGCAATTCTTCCTGTTGCTTTTACAAAACTGCCCTCTTGTATCATCAACCCATCGCCCATTAATACAATCCCAACATTTTTGGATTCCAAATTCAGAGCAATACCCCTAGTACCTTCTGCAAATTGGACTAATTCACCCGACATTATTTCACCAAGACCTATAATACGAGCAATCCCATCCCCCACTTGAACTACGCGACCTATATTCTCAATCCCTACTTTCCTATTATATTGTTCAATACGTTCGCGGAGAATTTTATGAATTTCGTCGACTCGAAGGGTTGCCATTAGTGTTTCTTGACTCTTTTTTCGAAAGCAAGGGGAAAAATAATGCCTAAATTCTAAACGAAAGTAGAAGTTCAAGGCCTAATTAATTTAATTATCTCTTCCATTCCAGGGACCCGAGAATGCCAATATTAGCACGAATCGTACGGAAATGTAACTCGGTATTCAAACAACTATTCAGAGTTCCTAGAGCTCCTTGTACGGCCTGTTGGAAAACCCGCTGTCGGACCTGATTCATTGCCCTTTGTTTTTCAAAATAAAGGGTTTCGTTTTTAGACTTTTCTAATTGTTCCAAACTAATAGAAGTAGCATTAATCAAATTTGCTTTTTCTCGTTCTATCTCAGAGTATCCATTCATTCGATACTCATCCGCTTCTAGTTCGACTTTCTGTAATCGAATCCGAGCTTTTTCGAGTTGCTCAATGGTCCCTCTACGCAATTCTTCTGAATTTCGAATAGTACTCAAGATCCTCTGTTTTCGATTATCTAATAAATCTTTTAATGAAAGTAGATTATTTTGTAAGTTTACAACTTTTATGATCTCTTCCCGAACCAAACATGAATCTTTCGATTCATTTGGCTCTCACGCTCCTTTTTTTCTTTTTTTGCTATAGCAATTTCCATATCTTTTTTTAAGTATAAGTAATGAGCCTATCCTCTATCTTATTTTTTATGTTTATATTTCAATATACCGAAACCTATATAAGACTAGATAAATATTAAGAGGACTCTTCCGCCTAGATAAAAATATATCATGGTCAGCAAAGTTGTTTCTTTATTTATATTTGCCCTTTAGTTAATAATTTCAATTTCATTAAGAAAAACTAACTAAATAAATGGAAAATGAAAATTAATAGAATTCTTTTTTTTTTTTCTTCAAATCCAAAAAATTTCTCTTTTTTATACATAGGTCGTCGATTCGGCATTGGTTAAAAAAGGGCAGGGTGCCCCTTCTTTTTTTTTCTAGTAAATAGTTCAAACCATTTTATCGATATGAGTGTTCTATATCAGATAAATTTTACATTAGCTATTTCCCGTTTAAATTCGGTACTAATACTAATATAGTTGTAGAAAGAGTACCTCTTTTTGCCTGGACTTCAAGCAGTTTAGCTTTAACCGTGTTAATGGTCTCACATTCTTGGTTTATAGAGAATCAAAATTGATTTACCAATGAGTCGCGAAATGCTATGGTTCTTCCATATGATTTCTGAATTTATTCAGAAGTAATTCGTCGAGATCGTGCACCCTTTTCTTATTTATCCGAAAAATACTAAAAAATATTCTAAAGTGCAGCCGGATAGATCCAATCTATTCTTGAAATAGACAACTCGCACACACTCCCTTTCCAAAAAAAATCAAAACACCAACCACTACAGTTAGATTTATTAGATTTGTTGCTAAAATATCGGTATTAAGCCCGAAACTGCCAGCGGATGGCCAGTGAGCTAAAAAAACGAAAGAATGGGTTACATTTTTCATATGCTCTCCTCTTATAGATAGGACGAACAAAGAACAAAGTTTTTCGATCACTTACTTCGCTCGCCCTTTTTTGATCGGTTTTTTTAATGCAAATAGATTCAATCTAGTAATTTCTTTTAGATTAAGTCTTAGGTCTTGTTTGACCGGTGAAAGGCTTCCTTTGTTGAAATGTTCCGTTCCCAAAATTCCTAAAATAAAAGGAAAAAACTTTCCACTTTCCTAAACTAAGGACGGGAAATAAGAAGGCGAGCATATCTTCTAAATTAATCATACTCAACTCAGCCCTTCCTAGAATGCGGTATTATCTGTCCCGATAAATAGATAATTCCAGGAGTAATAAATAGGAGTAAATTAAATAAAGTATTGATATAATTGGAATTGCGGAAGCAAATACCAATTTACTAAAAAAAGAAAAAAGTATCTAATCGAAATCGAAAGAACTTTTTTTTTTAGGATTAAACAAAAGGGTTCGCAAATAAAAGCGCTAGTGCCACAACTAGTCCATAAATTGTTAAAGCTTCCATAAAAGCTAGACTAAGCAATAAAGTACCTCGTATTTTACCTTCTGCTTCTGGCTGTCTCGCAATACCTTCTACAGCTTGTCCTGCAGCAGTACCTTGACCAACTCCAGGTCCAATAGAAGCAAGCCCTACGGCCAATCCAGCAGCAATAACAGAAGCAGCAGCAATTAGTGGATTCATGGTGAGTAGTTCCTCGTGTCAAAAAAAAAGAAATGGTTAAGGATACAATCAACCAAAAAATTCTTACTTCTAAGCTCTATTGGGGAGAAGTAAAGTAACTAAAAAGTACAAATTGAAATCAAATTGAAATGTGAATTGTCCGAACTACATAGAAGGGAATTCTATATCCATATATCGGATTAGATAATGAATCTAACCTAGGAATATATAATATAATATCAATATCCTATATACATTTGTTTCTTCTATTTTGTTTGCATATTTTCTCATTTTCTATTGAATCGGATTCTAAAATCATTGCTTAAAGTGGAAACCCGCATAAAAGAGGACTCCACTTATAGATATTAAGGATATTTATTATAGTATAGATCTAGCCTGACTCCACCCTCCTTAATGCATATATACTTTGAAAATTCCATAATATAGTCTATTCTATTCTCTCTCCTACAACTCTAGGCTATATATTCATACGCATTTCTAACTATTGCAACCAAGCAGATTATCTGGAACCATGCATGAATTGAGCTAAGCTGAAAAAAAAAATACTATATTCCAAAACTAGTCAATTCAATGATGACCCTCCATGGATTCACCTATATAGGCTGCGGCTAATGTTGCAAAAATAAGAGCTTGAATACCGCTTGTAAATAATCCAAGAAACATGACCGGTATAGGGATTACTAAGGGGACTAAAGAAACAAGAACAACAACGACTAATTCATCCGCCAATATATTCCCGAAAAGTCGAAAGCTAAGCGATAATGGTTTTGTGAAATCTTCTAGGATGTTAATTGGTAAAAGGATTGGGGTTGGTTTAATATATTTCTCGAAATAGCTCAATCCTTTTTTGCTAAGACCAGCATAAAAATATGCCGCTGACGTGAGTAAAGCTAAAGCAACAGTAGTATTTATATCATTCGTGGGCGCTGCTAATTCCCCATGGGGTAACTCTATAATTTTCCAAGGTAAAAGAGCACCCGACCAATTTGAAACAAAAATAAAAAGGAACATAGTTCCAATAAAGGGAACCCAGGGACCATATTCTTCTCCAATCTGAGTTTTGCTCAAGTCTCGAATAAACTCAAGGACATATTCAAAAAAATTCTGCCCGTCGGTCGGGATGGTTTGTGGATTCCGAACAGCTATGACAACTGAACCTAGCAAGATAGTAATTACGACCCAAGAAGTGATGAGTACCTGGGCATGAATTTGAAAACCTCCTATTTGCCAATAGAAGTGTTGGCCTACTTCTACACCCGATATATCGTATAACCCCTTGAGTGTTTTAATGGAACAAGGTATAATATTCATATTGTCCTCTGATAAAAATTGAACTTCAAAAAAGGAATTCTTTTGATTCAACCATCTCTTTCTCAACTCAGCAACTTGAACTATTAATTTGATATTTAGGATACCAAGAAAGCACATCAGATCATAATATATATCAATACCCTCTAATATATATCAATATTCCCCTTCTTTTTTCTATGCAAAACAAATTCTATGCAAAAAAAGATATAGTAAGTCATTCCATAAATCTACGCAGTTGTCCAAGAATTCACTATATATTCTTAATCAACGATTTCTTATATAGAGAGAACGGCCCTCACAAATTGAAAATACTAATTTGTTAAGAATCAATCGAATTGAAGTCATAGTGTCATCGTTGGCTGGAATCGATATATTCGCGAGATCCGGGTCACAATTTGTATCGACTAAAGAAATAGTAGGAATTCCCAAAATGGCACATTCCCGAAGAGCTATATACTCTTTTTGCTGATCAAGGACGATCACAATGTCTGGCAATCTCGTCATATATTTGATCCCGCCGAGATACCTTTGTAAGGTAGATAATTTTCTCTTCAAGATTGCCACATCTCTTTTTGGGAGATGGTGGAATTTTCCCATTTTTTCTTCCGCTCTTAAGTCTCTAAATTGAGAAAGTCTAGTTTTCGTAATCGACCAATTCGTTAACATACCACTGAACCACTTTTTATTAACATAATGACAACGAGCCCTTATTGCAGCTGATGCTACTAAATCTGTTGCTCTTTTTTTGGTACCAACAATTAAGAAACTTTTTCCCTGACTTGCTGCATCAAAAACTAAATCACAAGCTTCTGATAAAAAACGGGCCGTTCTAGCGAGATTTATAATATGAGTACCTTTACGCTTTGCCGAAATGTAAGGGGCCATTTTAGGATTCCATTTCTTAATACCATGACCAAAATGAACTCCTGCTTCTATCATCTCTTTCAAATTAATGTTCCAATATCTTCTTGTCATTTTTTCCACACTTCCTTTTTTTTTCATCCTAACATTCCATTACGGAATTTATTTCTTTTTGAAGATTAAGAAAGATCCGAAATAGCTTGAAATAAATAAAATAATAATTGTTCTGAGAGAACCTTGTACTAAGAGTTGGCCATTGATACATTGATACATGGTATAAACAAAACCTTAATTTAATGAATTAACTGACTTGTTTTACTTATTAAAATAAAAATCTTAAAAATCTAAAATTTAACCTGTTAGTGTTCTAAGTTCAAAAGTCTAGTAAAGTAAAAAATATGTTTTATGTATCCTTAGGGTTAAATGTTAAATGGGGGTTTTTATGTCTCATAAAAATTGTTTGTTACGTCAGAATCTGAAGAAACTAATTCTGTATGGAGAAACAAAAAATCTCTCATTTCCGACGCGAATAGATTTTTTTTTTTTATTTCGAAATAAAGGTTCTTGTCTTGTGGGGAACGATGCACAAATTTTTGGAATCCGGTACCAACAGGTATAATCCCCCCCAGAACTACGTTTTCTTTCAAGCCTTTCAACCAATCAATGCGACCTCGTAGGGCAGCTTTTGCTAAAACTCGAGCAGTTTCTTGAAAACTTGCTTCAGATATGAAACTTTGGGTATTCAGGGAAGCCCTTGTTATTCCCAATAAGATTGCCCGATAATAGATCGATTCATCCAAAGCTCGCCCTGCTCGTTCCGCTCGCAATAGTCCGATTAATTCCCCAGGCGAAAAAACATTAGACATTCCATCTTCGGAAACCCGCACTTTTGATGTTACTTGGCGTATAATAATCTCTATATGTCTATTATGGATCTGTACCCCTTGGGATCGATAAACCTTTTGGATTTTATTAACCAAAGAAATACGACTTTGGGCTATGGTTAGCTCAGCTCCAATCAAGAATCCCCAAGGGACCCCAAGAATTCTTGGTATACGCTCATTCCAATCCTCAATTCTCCTTTCGAGATTGGGGGATAATGAATCAATTGAACGCGCTTCAAAGATTTGTTCCACTTTTGGAAGACCTTGCGTTATGTCACTAGATCTCGATTTTTCATATATAAACGTAACTAACCTATCTCCCTTGTAAAGGATTTCTCCATAATGACCATTAACAGTTGCTCCTGTAGTGGCCAAATAAGGTTTAGCTGCTCTTATAACAAAGGAATCCATATTTACACTGAAAATTTGACCAGATTTTTTTATGTGCGATTTAAATAGACATACATTTTCACAAATAAATTGTCCAAGGTGAATTATTGCCAATGTCTCTTCCCAAGAATCATGATGGACAAAGTGACAATTCAAAAGGAATGGATCCAACATTATGTTACTATCGAAATTGGAAATCCTTTTATTTTCATCTATTAAAGAGTATTTAAGTTCTTGAAGTACTTGGAAGGTTTGTTTCAAATTGTCAACGAACAAATATTTTTTTAGCAGGATTTTATTATGCGTTAGTAAATAGTAAGATGAAGAAAAATGCGATATACTAGCTACAATAGCCCCTAAGGGCCCAAAAATTTCTAGAATAGGAATTCTAGGATTCCATTCTTTTATCGCATTGGGATGTTTTGAATTCTTGAATAAACCAATTCGAGAACAGTTGGATGCCGACAAAATCATCAAAGATTGGTATTCTTTATTTCGATTCAACAAAGTGCCAATAGCTTCTTGATGTTGGCTAAGTGATTCAATCTTCGCCTTGGAATAAAAAGAATTGCTATTGGCGCGATCTAACCTATTATGGGGAGTCGGTCCTCCACTTGTCCTATCATACCTTTTTCGTGTATACGAAATAGTGGACTTGACTAACTCAATTCTTAGGAAATCGCGAATAAGATCATTTGCTCTTACCTCAACAAGGGAAGCACCAGCCTTTTCTTTTTCTTCTTGTTCCCAATTCACTACTAAGCAAGTTCTAACAAATTGACTATTTGTGTGATAAATTCTTTGAGTTAACTTGCTATTTTCATGATAAATAAAATTGACAAGTCGAATTTGGAGATTATTTTCTTCTTGCAAGAGATCCTGCGGGAAAAGTGTTGCTAAATTTCTTCCTTCGTCCATTTCATATGCCACTGTAGGGCGAACGGAAACAAAATACTTTTCCTTGCTCTTGAGAATTTTTTTCCGTTGAACATAGACCCAATTTTTCTTTTTTTTTGATTCCTTAGAATCTTTTTTTTGTCTTTCTGGCGGTATCAAACACCCACCTAATATCTTATCTGCCTCTTCAGGAAAATGAATATCTCCGGAAAATATTTTGAGTTCCGTATGGCTTTTTTTTCTCTTCACTCGGACCAGTCCGCCTAGTCCACTTCTTGTATTTTTTGTGAGTTGTGTATCCACTCCAATAATACTATTGTCAAGTATCTTTAGGGATGAAGATCTCGGCAAGATATGAAGTTCTTGAAGAATGAAAAAAAACCGATCTACTTCTTTTTGGTATTTTAGACTAAATTCTTTTGTTCCTCGATGCTCAATCAAACCCTCTTTTTTTAAGATGGAATCTTCCTCTGGGCTCTCGTATTCGTCCTCTGAGTCTTCTTCTGAGTCTTCCTCTAAAGTACCATATTTTTCCTCGCCGCTTTCCCCGGGGCTGCCATATTCGTCTTCTGAGTCTTCTTCTAAAGTTCCATATTCGTCCTCTTGGGTCCTATATTTGCTCTCTGGGTTCCCATATTCCTCTTCTGAGTCTTTCTCTAAAGTCCTATATTCGTTCTCTGGGTTCCCATATTTGTTTTCTGGGCTCCCATATTCGTTTTCTAGGGTTTCATATTCGTATTCGTCTTCTAGGATTCCATATTTAGATTCTTCTAGGGTTTCATATTCGTCCTCTCGGGTCCTGTATTCGTGTTCTAGGGTCTCATATTCCTCTTCTGAGTCTTCCGCTCGAGTCCTATATTCTTCTTCTAGGGTCCTATATCTAAATTTAACAATTCCTGAACCCTTTTTATCTTTTCTGTATCGGGGATCGTCAAAATAAGCAAAAATAGTATTTCTACGTAAAACACCCATAAAGGGGATTTCAATCGAAATCCCAAAACAGGATATTAGTTCTTTCTCTTGTTCTTGATGATATTGTAATGGAATGACGAACCTATTTCTTCGCTTTTTCGCCAACAAATCTGAATTATCTTGAAAAATAGAAGGATAGATCAAATTCCAATGGCCATTGGACATGATTCGATCCGACGTTGAATAATCAAGAATTTCCCTATCTTTTTTACCATAAGTATTCATTTGATCTTGATCCTTGTGGAGTGAAAAAGACGCTATACTGGATCTGCACATACTTACGGATAATATCCATAAATGGCTTGTTTTTGGTAATCGACGAAGATTACCATATTGATATTCGGGCGCATGGTAAACATCAGTACTCCAGTGCATTTCGCCGTCTGATTCAGAATAAATATGCTTTTGTACCCTTTCTTTAAAATGTAAAGTGGACGTTCCGGCACGAATCTCCGCAATTACTTGTTCAGATTTTACATATTGATCATTTTGCACTAGAATCAAGCTTTTTGAGGGAATATTCACACTATATAGAATATCTTGACTCTGAATAGTTACATGCAAGTCTATATAACATAGAAAAGCAGGCTGTCCATGACGGGTACGTGTGGGGTGAACCAAATTCTCATTGAATTGGATTTTTCCATTCGAAGGGGATCGTACAAGGTCGGCAGTACCCCCTGTGAATACTCCGCCAGTATGAAAAGTTCTTAATGTTAGTTGAGTCCCTGGCTCCCCAATTGATTGACCCGCAATAATACCTACGGCTTCTCCCAATTCCACCAGATCACTATGAGTAGGACTCCGGCCATAGCATAATTGACAGATCCAAGAAGTGCTTCGGCAAGTAAAGGGGGTTCTAATATATATTGGTTGTGCTCGAAATGGTTGTGCTCGAAAGGCAGTTATGAATCGATTGACTAATCCAATTCCAATATCTTGATTTCGCGCGGCAATGCATCGTGAACCGATATATATATCGTCTGCTAATACACGACCAATTAGTGTTTGGACAAAAAGTTTTTCCGTCATCCCATTTTGAGGACTTACAGAAATACCTCGGATAGTACCACAATCTCTTCTACGCACAATAATATGTTGAACTACTTCAACAAGTCTACGTGTAAGATATCCAGCATCTGCTGTTCGTACAGCAGTATCTACAACCCCTTTGCGGGCTCCATAGCAGGAAATTATATATTCTGTCAAAGAAAGTCCCTCGCGTAAATTGCTTTGAATAGGTAAATCAATCATTTGTCCTTGAGGGTCCGACATTAATCCTCTCATACCTACTAATTGGTGTACTTGAGATGCATTTCCTCTGGCTCCTGAAAAAGACATTAGATAGACTGGATTAGAAGGATCCGTTATCCGAAAATTTGAATTCATTTCTTGTTTCAAATATTCACTTGTCGCATACCATATCTCAACAGATTGGCGTAATTTTTCTACCGCGTGTACAGCCCCATAATAATAGTGTTTCTCCAAAAGAAAACTCTGTTGTTCCGCGTCTTGGACTAACCATCCCTTAGAGGGTATTGTTAAAAGATCCTCGATTCCTAACGAAATCGATGTAGTAGTGGCTTGATAGAAGCCCAGAGTCTTTAGTTGATCCAGTATATGGGATGTATATCCCATTCCAAAATGATCTATTAATCTGCTAATAAGTCGTTTCATACCAGTTCCGTCTATCTCTTTATTATGAAAGACCAGATTGGCCCGTTCCGCCATACATAAGTACCCCCTTTTCGGCTGAGTAGGATTCGACAATTGCTGAGTAGGATTCGACAATGGGCCTGAGTCAGTGATTCGAAAATTTAATTAACTTAATTGCCTCAATCTCAATCTGGATTCGCGTGGCAAATAATGATGATACTAGGGAAATCGGAATGCCCCCCGAAAGCAAAGGGGAGGGGCATCGCCGAATCTAACTTTCTTGTTTAGGTAGTGTATGAATAGGCCTGACTAAATCCTTGTACGGCTTCCTCTATTTCTCTATAAAAAGAAATATGACCAAGAGTGGTTCGAATGTATATCGAACGAATTTCTTTTTTTCTATTTCCCATTATTAGATAGTGAGCATAAATCTCATGATAAGTCCCCAAAGATTCATATTGAATTTCAATCGGAACTTCTCTTGACCCAATGACGCGTTGATCCAGGTTCCATCGTAGCCACAAGGGACTATCTAAACTGATTAGTTTTTGTCTATAAGCTCCCAGTGCATCATAAGAACTAGAAAAATGGGGTTCTTTATCTTTCCTATACTTAGAATTATTATTATTGTAATTGACTTTTAAATTTGGATAGTTTCTGAAACTATTATATCTATTTGCACAAATACCTCGACGCTTTCCAATTGTTAATACATAAAGCCCGATAAGCATGTCTTGGGTTGGTACGCAAATAGGATCCCCAATAGCAGGAGATAAGAGATTCATATGAGAAAACATAAGTAAACGGGCTTCCGCCTGAGCTTCCAAGGATAAAGGTAGATGAACAGCCATTTGATCTCCATCAAAGTCTGCATTGAAACCCTTACACACTAATGGGTGTAAAGAAATAGTACGCCCCTCTACTAAAGTGGGTTGAAAGGCCTGTATGCCTAATCTATGCAGAGTAGGTGCTCTATTTAACAGTACAGGATGTCCCCGCATAACTTCTTGAAGTATTTCCCATACAATGGGTTCCTTTTCCCAAATTTTCCTTTTAGCAATCCTGACATTAGAAGTGGCGCGTTTCGTGATTAAATCGCGAATTACAAATAGCTGAAAAAGCTTTATTGCTATCTCTAGAGGTAATCCACATTGATGTAATGAAAGCGAAGGACCCACAACAATGACAGAACGCCCCGAGTAATCGACCCGTTTCCCAAGCAGAGTCTCGCGAAACCTTCCCTCTTTACCTTCAATTACATCTGAAAGTGATTTGTATACTTTATTGTGACCATCCCTCGTCGGTTGCCCGCGGGACCCACTATCAAGAAGTGTATCCACGGCTTCTTGTACCAATTTTTCCTGGCACATTACTAAATCTGCTGGCGCTAATTCACTTCTTTTTAATAGATAGGCAAGATTGTTGTTCCGACGGATAACTCTCTTATAAAGTTCATTAATGTCTGAAGTCACTACTTTATCTCCAGACCTATAAACAATAGGTCTCAATTCGGGAGGAAGAACCGGTAATAAGCACAAAACCATCCATTCTGGTTCTACATTTGTTTGAATAAAATGTTTCGCCAATTGCATGCGTCTAATCAAAAAAACTTTTCTTATTCGTCTTTTTCTATCTTCCCACTCATCTCCACTATACCCCTCGTCTTCTAATTCCTTCCATTCGACCAAAGAATTCTCTATAATAATTCGCAAATCCAAATCTGCTAATTGTTCTCTAATAGCACCTGCTCCTGTCGCAATTTCCCGATTTCGAAATGTTGCAAAGCCTGGGGTAGAAAAAAAGGGAGAAATGCTGTGGTTACAGGATGCAATTTCCTCTTCGAATAAACCTCGTAATCGTAAAAAAGTGGGTTTTTTAGTGCTGGGCCTAGCAAAAGAGAAATCGCCGTATACTAGGCCCTCCAACTTCTTAAGAGGTTTATCTAAAAGATTCGCGATATAACTAGGAAGACCTTTCAAATACCACACATGAGTCACGGGACATGCGAGTTTGATGTATCCCATTTGATATCTTCGTATCCGAGAATCCACAAATTCTACCCCGCATTTTTGGCAAAATCTTTCGTCTTCGTTTTCAGCTCCGCTCGCTCGAGAATTGCCACAACCGCAAATCCCGCTTTTTATGGGTCCAAAGATTCTTTCGCAAAACAATCCATCTTTTTCTGGTTTATCGGTTTTATAATGAAAAGTAGAGGGCCTTGTGACTTCGCCAACGGCTTCTCCATTAGGTAGGTTTTTGTTAGCCCAAGCCTTTATTTGTTGAGGGGAAACGAGTCCAATTTGAAGTTGTTGATGTTTATATTGGTCAATCATAAAATAGAAATAAGAAAAGAATTTATATTTATTCCGATCAAACTTCCTCCCTATTAACCTGGAAGTTCTTTTCAGATACAAGGAAATGATTCAGTTCTAGAGCCAAAGATCGTAGTTCTCGAACGAGCACTCGAAAAGATTCTGGAGGATCCTCATGATTAGGTATTCTTTTTCCCCAGATCGTAGCATTAAGTATTTCTTGGCGAGCTATAAGATGGTCAGATTTATAAGTAAGTATCTCTTGTAAAATATGAGCAACACCAAATCCTTCTAAAGCCCAAACTTCCATTTCTCCTACTCGTTGTCCCCCTTGCTTGGCTCTTCCTCTAACCGGTTGTTGTGTAACAAGTGAGTAGGGCCCAGTAGAACGCCCATGAATTTTCTCATCAACTTGATGAATTAATTTTAAGATATAGGACTTCCCTATTAGAACAGGTTGCTCAAAGGGGTCGCCTGTTCTTCCATCAAATATTCTGCTTTTTCCCGGGTACTCGGGTTCAAATACCCATGGATTTTTTGTTTCTTTACTGGCTTCATATAATTCTGAAAACACAAGTTTTCTTGAAGCCTCTTGCTCATATCTCTCATCAAAGGGTGCTATTCTATAATGTTTCTTTAGCAGATCCCCCGCTAATCCGAGCGAGCTTTCAAATATTTGTCCCACATTCATTCGGGAGGGTACTCCTAAGGGATTGAAGACCATATCAACGGGTGTTCCATCTTGCAAATAGGGCATATCTTGCCTAGGCAAAATTTTGGAAATGATCCCTTTATTCCCATGTCTTCCGGCTACTTTATCCCCAACTTTGATTTCACGTTTCTGTAAAATATATACACGAACCATTATGTCGAGGGGGTCCCTTTGGATCCATTTCACATCGATAACGCGCCCTCTTCCACCTATAGGTAATTTCAGAGAAGTTTCTTTTGAAGTGGAAACCTCAAGGCCGAATATGGCCCGTAATAATCCAGCTTCTGCGATATATGATGATTCGCTCGCTATCTGAGGCGTTAATTTACCTACTAAAATATCACCAGTTTCTACCCAGGATCCCAACCTAACAACTCCATTTTTGTCCAAATTGCGGAGTAAATGTTCTTCTAGATGTGGTATTTCTTTAGTGATTTTTTCAGCGGAGCCCTGGCTTGTCGTATCCGTCTGAATTTCATATTTCCGGATGTGAAAAGAGGTATAAATATCCTCATATACCAAACGTTCGCTAATTAGTACTGCGTCTTCAAAATTGTAACCTTCCCATGGCATATAAGCTACTAATACGTTTTTTCCTAAAGCAAGTTCCCCCCCAACTGTAGCAGCTCCTTCTGCTAAAATTTGTCCTTTTTTAATGGATTTACCCCGTGGAACCCGAGGTTTTTGGTGCATACAAGTATTTTTGTTAGAGCGACGGTGGTTAACTAAAGGAATACTTATAGTCTTCCCACTACTTGATAAAAGTATCTTATGACTATCAGTAGAAATGATCTTTCCCTCGCGTTCGGCTATAACGGAAACCCTCGAATCTAGAGCTGTTTGGCGTTCCAATCCAGTTCCAACAATGCATTTCTCGGACCGAGAAAGTGGAACTGCTTGGCGCTGCATATTAGAACTCATTAAAGCCCGATTCGCATCATTGTGCTCAATAAAAGGAATGAGAGAACCCCCAATAGAAAAATATTGGAAAGGAAAAATACTTCTAACATGAATCTGTTCCCATGCAATAGTCAAGAATTCTTGGCGGTATCTAGCTGGAACAACCTGTTCTTCCTGAATACCTTGATTCAAGGACAAAGAATTTCCTGCTGCTATCATATAATACTCATCTCTATTTGGTGATAGATAAACCACCTGTCTCTCTTTTTTTTCTTTTGCTTTCTCAGCAGATATTTCATAAAACGGACTCTCTATAGATCCCCACAAGTGATCAATTCTCGCATGAATTGCTAAGGATCCAGTAAGTCCAACATTGATTCCTTCAGACGTGTCAATTGGACAAATACGCCCATAGTGACTCGGATGAATATCTCGGCTCCGAAAACTTGCGGTTCTCCCCGTCAACCCTCCAGGACCTAAACAACTCACTTTTCGCCCATGAACAGTTTGTGTCAATGGATTCGTTTGATCAAAAACTTGAGATAATGGGTATGTGCCAAAAAAGGTCTCATAAGTAGTTATTAATAAAATTGAAGTTGAAGTTGGAGTTACCAAAGTTTGGGGAGTCGGTTTCGATTGACGTATGAATACTCTACGAATAGTTTTTTGAACTGCATGTTGTAAACGACCAAGAGCCAATCCGAATTGATCTTGTAACAGATCCGCAACCGAACGAATACGTTTATTTTTCAAGTGATTCATATCGTCATCGTCAAGTATACCCGTTCCAAATTTCATTCCAATCAAATGATCCGTAGCGGCCAATACATCTCGTGGTAACAAGAATGTATTGTTCTGAGGTATATCAAGATTAAGTCTCCGATTCATATTTCGTCGACCAATCCTTCCTAATTCACATTTTTGTTGAAAAAATTTCTTTTGTAATTCCTCGCATAAGGACTCCGAAAATACCAGGTCCCCACCTACACAAGCAAATTGTTGATAAAACTCCAAAATAGCTTTTTCTTTTGACTCAATCCTCTTCTTCTCCTTAGCATTCGGGAAAGACAAGAAAATTTCAGGGTAGGAAACATTATCTAGAATTTCTCTTAGATTCGAACCCATAGCTGATGATAGAACTAGAATAGATATCTTTTGTTTTCTACTCACGCGAGCCCATATCCTTTCTTTTTTATCAATTGCTAATTCCGATCTCCCTCCCCAATCTGATATTATAGTCCCGGTGTAGATAGAAATTCCCTTATGATCTAATTCCGAGCGGTAGTAAATACCAGGACTTAGCAATATTTGATTGATCACAATTCGGTATATTCCATTTATAATAAAGGTTCCTAAGGAATTCATTATAGGAATGTTTCCGATAGAAATGGTTTGCTTTTGCACATCGAAACCAAAAATTAATCTCGCAGATACATATAATTCGGAAGAATAGGTGAGTGATTCATACACAGCATCTCTTTCTTTTATCGAGGGTTCTAGCAATTGATATCCTTTCGCAAATAATTGAAATGCAATTTCGTGATCTGGATCTTTAATTGTTGGAAACTTGTCAAGTTCTTCTGCCAAGGCTTGATTAATGAACCTAAAAAATCCCTCGAATTGGATCTGACTAAATCCGGGTATTGTGGACATTCCCTCGTTTCCATTCCGGAGCATCTTAATCTTAAGTTTCCTGTTTATCAAAGAAAAATTCCATTATCAGCTCACTCTTCATCAATCCCTACGGATTGATCTAGCAATCATGGAATCTATATTCTGTTTACTGAATCACATGAAATTCTAGGGAACTCCACATACGTATTTCATATATGTATTTCATACATATGAATAGAGACCATTTCGACGAAAATTCTAGTTTACCAGGGGTACAAATGAAATGAAAATGAATTGCTAAAATATTCCTACAAAAAAAATTATGCCACTTATACTTTATAATATTCTAATCAGATTGAATGGCAAAGATTTCTCATTTTATCCCCTTTCTATGAATGTAATAAAGCCGTAATATAATACACTAGAAAGTTTTACTTTACTTCGATTTAGAATAGCGTGCTTACTTTAATTTCTAAAAATAATTTGAGGGTTCTTTTTTATTTCGGATCGGAGTAGTATAATTGCTAGAAAATTAAGTATTTCATTGTGGAATTCTAAAATAAAGTAAGTCCCTTTTTTAAGTACATGCCAATCTAATTATCCACCTCTCCCCATATCCATGCTTTTCTTTTATCGTAATTTCACTTGGGTAGGCCAAGATAGTCAGGTTATACTCTAATATCAGAGCAAATTTCCTTTTTTTATTCAAGATATTTAATTTAATACTTTGAAAAATTAAAGCACGATTCCCCATAGAGATATGTACATAAAGGGGATCTTTGGATAATAATGCTGCTCGGACCTAAAGTTCACCTATACACGGATTAAGCATAAAGCCATAATATTTTATTATGCCATTGAAATTGAAGGGGGGGAGATAATACCGATTTAAGAGTAGTTCACTACTGCAATTCAAAAAAGAAAGAGAATTCTAGTTAATGGTTCCAATTTGTTCTGAATTTTGCAGCCTGTGACTAGAAATCCACTTTTCTTCTTTTTCATCTCAATAGAAAGAAATGGGAAGTTTTATTGTGTTAGCAATGTATGTTTTAAGATAGAATCTATCGAGGAGAATAATCGAAACTGGATCAAAAAAAGCAGGAGTATCTTTTTTGAAAAAGATTGGAAAAAAGTAAGTTTAATTATATTCAAAATAAAAGAAAGGGGCTTTTCGTAAGAAAACGTGGATGAATACTTGCTGTTTTCTAGATTTTCGATCGGATTTTTTGGCGGCATGGCCAAGCGGTAAGGCAGGGGACTGCAAATCCTTTATCCCCAGTTCAAATCTGGGTGCCGCCTGATCAATAAAATACTTAGGTTTTCTAGTACTGATCGAATTCAATCAATTTTTACTTCGCATAAGTTCGGGCAAGAGAGTAACTAAGCCTGCCGATACTGGGTTTAGAGAAACCATACCATAGTTCTATCCTTAAACTAGGGTTAGGGTTTGTTTTGGCGGTAGTGGCCAAAATGGTTATCAATAGGGGTGAGGTAGTGTTTCCTTATTCTTTTATTATATGAATTTGAATTGGTTCTTAATTGATTCGATTTGAGAATTTTTAAATACGAGGATAAGATGTCAGAAATCTTGGTATCCAAAGAAAGGTCCCTAAGGGGCATTCTTCTCTTTTTCAATCTAAGATTCCAGAAGGGACTCCACGAAAGAATATCAAGACTTCCTAATTATCATACATTTTTTTATCGTACATCTTATGTGACCTACATACACTAGAGTAACAAAAGGAATAAAAAATCTTCCTATTCCCGCTTCTTCTATTCAGGACATCATTCCCGTACTCTTTCTTTTTTAAGGTAAGGAAAAAAGGGCTTTATAGTATCGTATTTTTAATGCTCTCTAATTCTACAAGAATTCCTATAAGAATTTGTTAGGAGTAAATTCCTTGAACTGATTGATCCATGGCCTTAGGGCAGAAGCCCTTTTTGACTCTGTACCCTTGATTCCACTATGATTATTGATCAATAGTAGAATAATCCCTTCATAGAAATAGGAGACATAATTTAGATGGATATAGTAAGTCTCGCTTGGGCTGCTTTAATGGTAGTCTTTACATTTTCTCTTTCACTAGTAGTATGGGGAAGGAGTGGACTCTAGGGATACGATACTACTAATTGATTAAGTAATCAAATTGTTGTATCAATTCTTTTTTTAATTGATCGTTTTGCATTAATTATTTTGTCAAACGTTATTCTTTAATCTTTTTCTTTAGTTTTGTTTCACTCCTGTAAGAAACTCTTGTATTGTAAGAAAGAGCCATTATACCAATTAAGAATTTCTACTAGAAATGACTAATGGTTAAAAAAAGTTCTATACATAAGAAAATTAGACTTTCTTCCACGGAACTATTCACGGCATATCACACATTTTCCATTTGTTTTATACTCTTTCTTTATTCTTAGAATAATTTTTATTCTCTTTTGAAGCATCTCGCGGGATATTTAAGCATGAAAGATTCGCTGGTTTTTTCCTTTTACTTTTTACTATAGTCTATTCTTATATTATTTTTCTTTCCTTCCATGGATTCTTTGGTCAAGAATTGTCTTCGATTTTTTTATTTTGACCTGATTGAAATTAAGTGGATGCAATGAAAAAAGAAATTGAATTAGACTACTTAACTATTTCAATCTACTAATCTATTCTATGTAGATTCAAAGATAATATAATAGAAAGACTCTAAAGTGTCGTAGAAAAAACTATATGTAGTTCTTTCTACCACACTTTAAGATTCCAACCAGATCCTTTCATTTAAGACTTGGATTTTTTTTATTTAATCCCTTTTTCATTTCTTCAATGATTAATTGGAATTCCACTTAATTATTTTGGCTGACTGTTTTTACATAAATAATAAGTAAAAAAGAAGTAGGAATTAGAATGAACAGTGCAGTAGCAATAAATGCGAGAATATTGACTTCCATAACCTCTTTATTTTTTATTTTCACAATAACTCGGGATGTAATCCCATGGAGAGGAAAAAGGGGTATCTTGTAAATTCAAGGGTAGGGCTTGCATTCTGATAATACTGAATCAATTCAATATTATGAATATCGGATCTATCAAATCAATTCATGGATGAGAGTTATATAGTATAACATAGGAAGATCCTATATCCATACTAAGACCAAAATGGGTTTTTTGATTGGATTAGGAATTCCCTCTTTTTTAATCCTTTTTTTTCTACTTTTTCTTTTCTATATCTCTAACCCACGAGCTTTCTTAATCTTATACAATTTCTCTTCCTTTTTCTTATAGTTATACATACAATTATGTATGTATTATATGAGCAACTTTCTATGGGTCACATAGACATCCAAATAAGCAGTAGAAGTGAGATGGGGAAAAGAGGTCTGAAATAAAAAGGGAATACAATTTATGTATGGATTCCGGTAAAATACCGGTACTCTATTCCATAACAGTGGAATAGGAAATTAAGATGAGGATGGTATCATCATAAAGAAAGATAGAGTAATATCCTAAAATTCTACTAATCCACATATCGTATGTGTGTCTTTCTTTATCTTTATCGATCGGGAGTAGTGAAAAAAATTCCTATACTCCTTCCCTCCCTCTTTAATGAGAGATGCAAAATAAAAAAGTGAAGTAAGGGTGCCCTATGGGTATTTGATCTTGCTCCCTGCCCCTTTTTTTTCATGGAAAAAGGAAATATGAATTTCTCCATTCATTGAACCCTAGTTCGGGACTGACGGGGCTCGAACCCGCAGCTTCCGCCTTGACAGGGCGGTGCTCTGACCAATTGAACTACAATCCCCGCGGGGTGTATGGCATACCCATTCTTAAATAGAACCATAAGAAGATTCGATTCGTCTGTCGTACTCTAAGAAATAGACGAATCATATACTACATACCCACATATTAATATTATATTATACGTGGGTATAGTGAGAGTGACATAACTAGTATGTCGTGATTTTTTATCACTAAAAATGGATAATAATCCACCCTTCAACAAGAAAAACTCTTTTGTTTGTAAGAAAGGAATGAGAGAGATATGGATTAGAAAAAAAAATCCCCTTTTTTATTTCTCTTTTATTTCTATAGATCAGACATTTTATTTTATGGGAGAAAAACAAAAGGATTTAGTTCATATTCACGAAGCCCTAGATTTTTGGGCCGAGCTGGATTTGAACCAGCGTAGACATTGTCAACGAATTTACAGTCCGTCCCCATTAACCACTCGGGCATCGACCCAGGAAGAATTTATTCTAGGGTTTTTGCTAATCTATGATTAACCTCCTTTCATAATACTCCCTACCCCCAGGGGAAGTCGAATCCCCGCTGCCTCCTTGAAAGAGAGATGTCCTGAACCACTAGACGATAGGGGCATCACTAGACGATAGGGCCATATACAACCGCTCGTGATTATACTATAATCATAGTATGAGCAGTTTTTTTGAATTGTCAATATACTCGAAAAGTATAACTAGATCCAAAGCAAAGAGTTTTTCTAACTTTTCTGCTATGTTTTCATCTAGGATTTTTTTAGTTGATGGTTAGATTAATTCATGGATCATCCTCTACCTTTTAGGGAAATTCATTTTAAATGTATAGAATAAGAATGGATTACTAAAAGGGATTCTAGATTAGTTCAGTACAGGTAGTTATTTTATTGATCTAAGATAAGATGAAAAAGAGTCCAATTTTTTTTTTATTTCCATTCCGTGCTTCATTTAGTGTTCAGACCAAAAATGCATTCATCCCGCACTAAGTCATAAAATTCTCTAAAGAGAAAGCTTCAAAAACAAAGAAAAAAGCGAATCAATTTAGTAGAAAAGTACTCTATCAGATTCGAACCAATGACTTACGTCTTAGCACGAGATTACTCTACCACTAATTTAAAAAGCCCTTTATCGGATTTGAACCGATGACTTATGCCTTACCATGGCATTACTCTACCACTGAGTTAAAAGGGCTTTTTATTTAATTCAAAATTTGCCACTTTGATTTCCCATTATGGGTCTACTGCATAATGTACATATTATATATATATAATATATAGAGATATAGAGAGAGACATTATGTATAGATTGTATATGTATTGATATCTTGAGAGCTCAAAATAAAATTAAGAAAAAAAAACATACCCAACTCTTCTTGGTTCATGGTTTTCCGTTTCCGAAGGCTAGTAAAATAGGCGGATTCTGGAACCCCAAGGATTCAATGGTATATGGAAAATATAAGATTTCCAATCCTAGCGGGAAAAGGCAGGGAACAGATACCCAATAGGATAGGATCCTTGGGAGGAACTTTTGGTAATGGCCTTGATCCTCTATGCTATTTTTTATGTGTTCTTAGTTCTATTGAACTTTTTTGATTCTTTTAAACAAGAATCTAATAAACTAGCATTGAGTCAGTGGAAAAAAGGAGAGAGAGGAAAGTGTTAAATGGAGAGAGTCGACTAATCATAGACTTTTAGGATCTTCTTTACATCAGGTAAATCTGTCAGCCCTGTCCGTTTTTTTCTTTAAGTTACGACTCTTTAAGTTACAACTCTTTGCTTCTTACTTCTATCAAGCCATAGGGAAAGTCTATGATGAATTTGGAAAACTCATCTCACTCTTACTCTATGGCTCGGACTTAATGGGGGAAGAAAACATCTTCTATAATTTCTTTTTTGTTCAATTCTGGACAAAAAAGAAAAGGAAAAAAGGAATTTATAGGGACAGTGTTACCCCCTATATCCCCTAGTTTATATTGTAGGAATAATAAAACAATTTAGCAGTCTGGCACACTTACGTCCTCGCAAAGTAAATAATGATTATTGTAGTCGTAACCGTAGAATAGGATAGGATCCTAATCAAAATAAATACATTTGGTTCAGGCGCTATTAGCAGGGTAAGAAGAGATTTATTTTACAGACCAGAGGGAGAGGGGCTATCTAAATCCTAAAGTAAAGGCGCGCGATCGAAGTAGAAGTACCAATGGCTCAGTGTCATGAACCTTCTCCATCTGATTCAATAAGGGGGAATTAGCCTCCTTGTCAAATGGCTATCCTTGACAAAGGGTACCATTTATACCATAATATACAATGTAGCGGGTATAGTTTAGTGGTAAAAGTGTGATTCGTTCTATTAATAACTGAATTTGAAATGATATACT
>NW_025422707.1:0-56065 GCF_904849725.1 Hordeum vulgare subsp. vulgare | reverse complement strand
TGTCCGAGTTATTACGTATATCATGATCGATACAGAAATCGATCGAGTTATCTGTTCCTTTACCCAAGAAAAAGTATTTCTATTTTTCCATGTCCAATCACAGATCCCAGAATTTCTACAATAAATTAGATAGGTTAGCTAAGCTAATCTAGTTCCCTATACACGAATTTGTTGGCATTCTACTGCAACAGTTTGTACTGCAATGATGAATACCTTAAAGCAGGTATAAATAGAAAGAATTTTGGTAAAATGGAAAAGGGCTTTCTTTCTAAAGAAAGATGCTAATTTGATTAATATTAATATCGGGAGATCAAATGAATTTATGCTTCACTAATTGAATGATAAATGACTACAAGCGAAGGAGATAGACGGTTTAAACAAAAAAAGACCCAAAATTTCAAACATGTATCTAGAATTACTGGAAAACTACAAACAAAAATAGTGAAAATAAGCTCATTAGGAGCCCATCCAAAATCGTTATAGACCCAACGAATTACTAGTTCCCAACCACGGGTGGAGTGAAATCCAACAAAAAAATCAGTAACTAAAAGAATAAAAAAAGCTTTTATTGAGTCATTTAAATTATAGAAGAATTCCTGAACCCAAGAATTCAAAATGACAAGTTCCTCTTTACCCAGAAAAAAAGAACCACTTAGAATAGCCAAACAGATTATATTTGTCGAGAAATGCAAAATGATATGGAGATGATCCTCATTATTTATTTTGACCCATTGTATTATTTCCTTGTGTATTCCTGTAGGAGGTTTTTGTACATGTGTCTTTAGTTTCCCTTTTATCATCTCGTCCAAGAGAGAAAGTTCTTCTAATTCTATGAATCTTTCTAGAATCCTTTTCTCTTGAATATCAGTTAAGAGAGTTTCGGATTGCCTGGTATTCCACCAATTCTTAATCCAAAGTTCCAGACATTTGTTAAATGAGGAAGAGACCCCCCAAGGCAAAAGTACGATAAATACAAGATATAGTAAAGAAGGCAATGCTTTCTTTTTTTTCATTTTTGATCTGTAAATGGAGTTGTTAATGAATATGCTTCATTCGCTGACTCTATTCCATTCCCTGACTCTATATGATGATATTTCTATTTCATGATATTTCTATTTCTTTGAAGCAAAAACTCTATAGGTTTGATACCCTGTATCTATTCTTCTTTTTTGTATATTAGTGGAATTTCAGTGCATTGGGTTCTTTCTTAGATCTAGATGGAATGAAATAGTGAAATAGAATAAAAAAAGCCCTTTCGGGTGAAAATGGAAGAGAAGAATAGTATGCAATATATCTAACTTCGACAAAAAAAATTTAAAATAATTTTATCTTATCCTCGTTTGTTCCTTCCTTTAGATAAATACTTAAAAATCCCCTTACAATAACAAATCCAATTTCGAAGGGACTTCCTCCCCATGTTGAGAAAACTTTTCTTCTTCCAATTTATCTTTTCTTCATTCAATTCAGTTCAAAAAAGATACCTCAAAATACTTCAATTGGTACGCGCAAGAAATAGGCCAATTCGGCAGCTTTTTGTTCAATTTCTCGTGGAGTAAAAAACTTATCATCAGTACGAGTCAAGGGAATGATCCCCTGGCCCCGGATTTCCATATAAAGAATACGACGAGGATAAAGACCCTCTTTAACCTGAATTCTAATTGATTGGATATCCCGCATAAGGAATCGAAGGAAGACGCGACGTTTTATTCCAGGGAATCCCCAACGAAAAATGCAAACTATTCCCTCTTTTCTATCGAATCGGTCATAACCACTACCTACATTCCACAAAATAGTACACCACAGGTAGGAGCTAATGAATAGGCCTGCGATTCCGTAGAAAGACATCACGACCCCCTGCGGAAAAAAAAGAATTTCTTGAGATGGAAGTATAGATATAATATTCTTACCAAGATAACTGGAAGTCCCAACCAATAAGAATCCTAGTGAACCTAGAAAAAGAATACAGGCCCAGAAAAAATTACTCCTTTTTCGAGAACCTTTTAGAAGTTCTACCCATATGTGTTCTGATCGCCAATTCATATTAGATATACTAAATCCAGCAGCGGTCGATTGAAATTGAGAGAATAAGCTAAATAATTTTGCCTTTACTTTTTTTGATTCTGAAATCGCCTTCAGCAACTAGTACTCCTGTGAAATAATAGGTTAGATACATTGACTTTCTATTCAAAAAATATTCGTTGATTCAATTAAAATAAATAAAAAAAAACTCGCTATACCAAGCTCTGCATATTCATGCATTTATGCTCGTAGCCTATATCTGCATCCATAGCCGTTTTTCATTTGTGTGTAGAAAGTGTGTGTAGAAAAAGTCACATACCCTACCATATTATATTACTTACACTAAAAAATACTAGACAATCTTTTTTTTTTGCACATAAAGAAATAAAGAAGTCATTGCAATTGCCGGAAATACTAAGCCTACTAAAGGCACGAAAATAGAAGGTAAGTTTAAATCCGTCATGGAATAGGTGTCTCAATTCAAATTTACTATTTCTATCTAGTCGAAAAATATCTTAAGATTCTTATGATATAATTAAGTATATCTATTATAAGGAATATTGACTATTGTATTTTTTTAGTTTGCAAAATATTCTGTAAAAAAAATGATAAGGATAATAAGAAAATTCCAAAAAAGGAGAACTAATTAAAAAGATTTTTTTTATTTTCCCATCCTCATGGCCTTTCTATCTTTCTAATCTAATTTGAAATTGGATTCAAAAGAAAGCGACTAGAATTTACTTCCTGCATACATACTTCTCTAGAAGCGCATACAATAATGCGTGGTAAAGGCAGAAAAATAGTATATTCAATCAAAATCAAAGGGCAAATTATCTTACCTACTATAGATCCCCTACTACCCTCTTAAGATCCCCTACTACCCTCTTAAGATCCCCCCTACTACCCTCTTAGACTTTTAAAGGCGATATACCACCCAAAGAAAGGGTATGAAAATGCCGGGTGGTGTTAGCTTTTCGACGAAGACCCGTCCTGTGCCGCGAAGTCCTGTTAGTAAGACCCCGCGCAATAATGGATTATAGAAGAATAGTATTCAAAATACTGCTCTGGACGCATATAGTAGCATTGCGATTCCTAATCTTTTTTATTTATGAATATGAACAGAAAAAATTCATTGTATCGTTGGGTCGGAGCGGAGGTTTGGTCCAGAAAAATTAGGAACAAAACGTCTACTCTACCACACTGAAGTCTATAGCGCTGTATTTCCACGAAAGTATAATTCTTACCATCAGGATACGCTCCTTTCAACGTCTCTCCGATGGGTCCAGGTTCTATGTCCAATCCCAAATCAAGGATTTCTCGCTCTTGATCGGAGTCATAAACTAAAACTACCTTTTTATCCTTTTTATTAAGGTTATAGAAAACTTCCTTATCTAGTTCTAGCATGTTGACTCACGATTACGCCTGTTAAAAGTTTCAAACGTCCTCTTTTTTGAAATTGAAAGAGAGTCTTATAAAAAGGTCTAACTTCCAAACTATGTCTTTTTTCATTCATTCTCCTTTAGTTTTTTTCTCTATCTAGAAGTGGAATAGAATAACCCGGTTGAAGGGTAATGATCATACGTCTGTAATGCATTGTACGGCCCAGAATAGGTCCTATTCTTCTACCTTTTCCAGGTAGTCGATGGCTATTCACAGCTACCACCTTAATCCAAAGAAGAGTTTGAACCAATGCTTTATTTCTGTCTTAGTGAATCCCGATTCGACATTAAAAGTATATTGATTCTTTCCCAATAAACGAAGACTTTTTTCTGTAAATACTGCGTATTTGATTCCATTATCATATGATACTACTATATTTTATTATTTTCTTTTTATTTCTTTATTGTATTATACCTTAATATATATATATATTCTAGATATATAGAATAGACGAATCTCGATTTGTCAAGTCTCATGATCATATCATGATCTATTTTTATTCGGCTCAATCTTTTTTATAAAAAAAAAGATTGAGCCGAGTTTAATTGCAATCAATTAGAAGAATAAAGAAGAATTACTGCATTTCATAACTTATTTTTTTCTCTTTTTATTTCGTTTATTTTTTTTTAGACCTTCTTATCGATAGTATCTACCGGCTCGAACTCGAATTTGATCGCCTTCCATACTTCACAAGCTGCGGCTAGTTCAGGACTCCATTTGCAAGCTGCTCGGATAATTTCATTACCTTCGCGAGCAAGATCACGCCCTTCGTTACGAGCTTGTACACAAGCTTCTAAAGCCACTCGATTAGCTGCTGCACCAGGTGCATTCCCCCAAGGATGTCCTAAAGTTCCTCCACCAAATTGTAATACAGAATCGTCCCCAAAGATTTCGGTCAGAGCTGGCATATGCCAAACATGAATACCACCTGAAGCTACCGGTATAACACCTGGCATGGATACCCAGTCCTGAGTGAAAAAGATACCGCGAGCACGATCTTTTTCAATAAAATCATCGCGCAATAAATCAACAAAACCTAAAGTCATTTCGCGTTCCCCTTCTAACTTACCTACTACTGTACCGGAGTGGATATGATCTCCCCCAGACATACGCAATGCTTTAGCTAATACACGGAAATGCATACCATGATTTTTCTGTCTATCAATAACTGCATGCATTGCACGGTGAATGTGAAGAAGTAAGCCATTGTCGCGGCAATAGTGAGCCAAAGTAGTATTTGCGGTGAATCCCCCGGTTAAGTAGTCATGCATTACAATAGGAACCCCTAATTCTCTCGCAAATACAGCTCTCTTAATCATTTCTTCACATGTACCCGCAGTCGCATTCAAGTAATGCCCCTTGATTTCACCGGTTTCGGCCTGTGATTTATAAATAGCTTCGGCACAAAAGACAAAACGGTCTCTCCAGCGCATAAATGGTTGTGAGTTTACGTTTTCATCATCTTTGGTAAAATCAAGTCCACCACGTAGACACTCATAACACGCTCTACCATAATTTTTTGCGGATAATCCCAATTTTGGTTTAATAGTACATCCCAATAAAGGACGGCCATACTTGTTCAACTTATCTCTTTCAACTTGGATACCATGAGGCGGGCCTTGGAAAGTTTTTGAATAAGTAGGGGGAATTCGTAGATCCTCCAAACGTAGAGCACGTAGGGCTTTGAACCCAAATACGTTACCCACAATGGAAGTAAACATGTTAGTAACGGAACCCTCCTCAAATAGGTCTAATGGATAAGCTACATAACAGATCCATTGGCTGTCTTCCCCAGCAACAGGCTCGATGTGATAGCATCGTCCTTTGTAACGATCAAGACTGGTAAGTCCATCAGTCCAAACAGTTGTCCATGTACCAGTAGAAGATTCGGCAGCTACTGCAGCCCCTGCTTCTTCGGGCGGAACCCCAGGCTGAGGACTTACTCGGAATGCTGCCAAGATATCAGTATCCTTAGTTTCATACTCTGGGGTGTAGTAAGTCAATTTATAATCTTTAACACCAGCTTGAAATCCAACACCTGCTTTAGTTTCTGTTTGTGGTGACATAAGTCCCTCCCTACAACTCTTGAATTAAGAATTCTCACAATAACAGGGTCTACTCGATGTTAATTAGGCGTAAATGAAACTTTAGCAAAAATCTCGTAAAACAAAAAGGATATTCAATTAATATAATATCAACTCATTAAAGAAAATTGAGGGCATGCTTAGGTTAATGAATATGTTTCATTCATATATAATGCGTACACCCTGTGTATGTTCTATCCTATAGGAATTCCACTATAGGAATTCGATAGGAATTGAGTTGTTGTTATGGTAAGTTAACACGGTTCGTTATTAAACCATGGATTTGATTTACCAAATCCATCATTATTGTATACTCTTTGATAGGTATAGCGCAACCCAAATTAATCCCTAATCCTTATTTTACAAGTTCTTAATAGGTCTCTTTTCTTATTTGGAATGCAAATACCTAACTAAATACTAATAAAATTCTTTGTTGACAGCAATCTATGCTTCACAGTAGTATATATTTTGTATATCGAAGTCCTAGATAGGAAAGTAGAGTAGGCACAGATCCTCCACAAAAGGCAAAATGTATATGAAAAAAAGATTGATTGAACTTTCCAACGGACTCATTCCATGAGTAAACGATTGAATGGGATTCGCTTGGGCAACGAAATCAAGTCCTGGTCCCCTTTTCTCTCTTATTGAATTAACTAATTCATTTCCTTTTTACTTTTGGATTTTTTTTGATTTGATTTGGCATTATTCAACAATAAAAAAAGAAAAATTTCGACAAATTCCTTTTTTTTAATTATGTGATAATTATGAGAACCAATCCTACTACTTCTCGTCCCGGGGTTTCCACAAGTGAAGAAAAAAGTACAGGTCGTATCGATCAAATTATTGGACCCGTGCTGGATGTCACTTTTCCCCCGGGCAAGTTACCTTATATTTATAACGCTTTAGTAGTCCAGAGTAGAGACACTGCCGATAAGCAAATTAATGTGACTTGTGAGGTACAACAATTATTAGGAAATAATCGAGTTAGAGCTGTAGCTATGAGTGCTACGGACGGGTTGATGAGAGGAATGGAAGTGATTGACACGGGAGCTCCTCTCAGTGTTCCGGTCGGTGGAGCTACTCTCGGACGAATTTTCAACGTTCTTGGGGAGCCTGTTGACAATTTGGGTCCTGTAGATAGTAGTGCAACGTTCCCTATTCATAGATCTGCGCCTGCCTTTATCGAGTTAGATACGAAATTATCCATCTTTGAAACAGGTATTAAGGTCGTCGATCTTTTAGCTCCTTATCGACGTGGAGGAAAAATAGGACTATTTGGGGGGGCTGGAGTAGGTAAAACAGTACTGATCATGGAATTAATCAATAACATTGCTAAAGCTCATGGGGGCGTATCCGTATTCGGTGGAGTAGGGGAACGGACTCGTGAAGGAAATGATCTTTATATGGAAATGAAGGAATCCGGAGTAATTAATGAAAAAAATATTGAAGAATCAAAGGTAGCTCTAGTCTATGGCCAAATGAATGAACCACCGGGAGCTCGTATGAGAGTTGGTTTAACTGCCCTAACTATGGCAGAATATTTCCGAGATGTTAATAAGCAAGACGTGCTTTTATTTATCGATAATATCTTTCGTTTTGTTCAAGCAGGATCAGAGGTATCCGCTTTATTAGGGAGAATGCCCTCCGCAGTGGGTTATCAACCTACTCTTAGTACAGAAATGGGTTCTTTGCAAGAAAGAATTGCTTCTACTAAAAAGGGATCTATAACTTCGATTCAAGCAGTTTATGTACCTGCGGACGATTTGACCGACCCTGCCCCTGCCACAACATTTGCACATTTGGATGCTACTACCGTACTTTCCAGAGGATTAGCTTCCAAGGGTATTTATCCAGCAGTAGATCCTTTAGATTCAACATCAACTATGTTACAGCCTCGGATCGTTGGCAACGAACATTATGAAACTGCGCAAAGAGTTAAGGAAACTTTACAACGTTACAAAGAACTTCAGGACATTATCGCAATTCTTGGCTTGGATGAATTATCGGAAGAGGATCGTTTAACTGTAGCAAGAGCAAGAAAAATTGAGCGTTTCTTATCACAACCGTTCTTTGTGGCAGAAGTTTTTACTGGTTCTCCAGGAAAGTATGTTGCTCTTGCGGAAACTATTAGGGGATTTCAACTAATCCTTTCCGGAGAATTAGACGGCCTACCTGAACAGGCTTTTTATTTGGTGGGTAACATCGATGAAGCTAGCACGAAAGCTATAACCTTAGAAGAGGAGAACAAATCGCAGAAATGAAATTAAATCTTTATGTACTGACTCCTAAGCGAATTATTTGGGATTGTGAAGTGAAAGAAATCATTTTATCCACGAATAGTGGCCAAATTGGCGTATTACCAAACCACGCCCCTATTAACACAGCAGTAGATATGGGTCCTTTGAGAATACGCCTCCTCAACGACCAATGGTTAACGGCGGTTCTGTGGAGCGGTTTTGCGAGAATAGTTAATAATGAGATCATCATTTTAGGAAATGATGCGGAACTGGGTAGTGATATTGATCCGGAAGAAGCTCAAAAGGCACTTGAAATAGCCGAAGCTAACTTGAGTAAAGCTGAGGGTACGAAAGATTTGGTTGAAGCGAAGCTCGCTCTCAGACGAGCTAGGATACGAATCGAGGCTGTCAATTGGATTCCCCCATCCAATTGAAGACAATCCAGTGGTTTATAGTTGATACAAAGAAAAAGGGAAGAGGGGTAGAAAAAGTTATTAGATAGCGAAGCGAAGTAAGTCCAATGCTATCTAGTAATTTTTCTACCTACTTACCTACTATTGGATTTGAACCAATGACTCCCGCCGTATGAAAGCAATACTCTAACCACTGAGTTAAGTAGGCAATTTATCACCACAAAGGAAGACCCATTACTTCGATCGATTATATATTGAATCCCTTTTCTAAGCAATACCGCTCTGTTATTGGTCTGTTATATACTAAATACTAAACTAAATACTAAACAGATACAGATCAAAGGGATATCCTCTGGCATTAGAAAATATTCATCTTGACAAGAAATTCTCTATATGTTAAGATATCTCTGATAAGGGCTATAGCTCAGTTCGGTAGAGCAACTCGTTTACACGTGCGCCAATGCTTTTCAAAGGAGCTTATTATGCAATGAACATAATCGATCTTATTGCAAAATCAATGTCTTACTTCATAGATTCGAGAGAATAGGAGAACAGTAGCCTGACAAACAGTCGGTTCAGTCCGATTCAGGTGCCAATTCAGGTGCCTAATCAAATAGAACCCTTATGGATTTGCTAGTTGATAAGGTAAATATCCAGCCCACTAAATGCTAGGCGTAATGAGGATAAGGGCCTCCAAAAAACTTCTTTTCGTTCTATGAACTTTAAGGTGTATGAAGTCTCATAGTTAACTCTTGCAGTGGAACGATAGAGACTCCATTTCACTTAGGTTGATTTAATTTAGACCAGAGGCAGACCTAAGTCAAGGTAATCCTCCTTTGAAACACTTTGGTATTGCTCCTAGATAGATCATAATACAAAAAATCAATCAGAGCACAGGGAGCCATCTCATTATCTTTCCGTAAAGAAAAACTATGGTGGACTAACTGATCTTTAAATCAGTTTATGAAAGAGCCCAATGCAAAAAAATGCATGTTGGGTCTTTGAAACAGTTCAAATCATTTCGATAATAATCCGTTTGATCTGTTTTACCGAGAAGGTCTACGGTTCGAATCCGTATAGCCCTAATATGCCCTTTTTTCTATTTTAGGATCTCTATCCTATGTTTTCTTTAGTTTAGTATAGTTTTCATTTTCGCATTAGTATTTGTTTATAGACTGGATAGGCGCCTGCGACATAGAATAGAGATAAAAGCATTACCAAAGGCTCATTCATCGAAAATCAAAATCATACAGACAGGAAAAGAAAAACGAAAAATAGAAAAAATAAAGTAAAGAGTAAATAAGAAAACAGAATATTCTGTCTCATAGTTCTGAAATAGAGTTCTTTATTTTTATTTTTATAGTATTACTTCTCATTATACTGCATAGATTAGTCCTACTATCTTAATTAGGTTCTAATTATTCTAATTAGTAGTATTCTCATTTTTATTTAATAGTCTCTTATTATTATTAAATAGTAAATAAAGGATAGAGCTATTCTTTTTTTATAGAGATTCTAGAGAAAGCGAGACAAAGTGAAACGATAAAGTTTTCTTTATATAAGAATTAGATCTACATACACCATATCTAAATAGAATGGAAATCCAAAAGAAAGGGAGTTGGGATTCCATTGGATGAATCTTTAAAGAAGATGCAGCACAGAGGAAACAAAGGCTAAACTAAGCGCTTTTGTTTGAACAAAAAAGATTCTTGTTTCACCGAGGAAAAGAGAGAAGTTCTGGATAAATTGACAATGCTGAATTGAATTGACTAATTTAAGTTCCGCCTATTCCACATTAATGGGAGTACATTATGTTTCTGCTTCACGAATATGATATTTTTTGGACATTTCTAATAATAGCAAGCCTTATTCCTATTTTGGCATTTTCGATTTCAGGGCTTTTAGCCCCGGTTAGTGAAGGACCAGAGAAGCTTTCTAGTTATGAATCGGGTATAGAACCCATGGGAGGGGCTTGGGTACAATTCCGAATACGCTATTATATGTTTGCGCTCGTTTTTGTTGTTTTTGATGTGGAAACCGTCTTTCTATACCCTTGGGCAATGAGTTTCGACGTATTGGGTGTATCCGTTTTTATCGAAGCTTTGATTTTCGTGCTTATCTTAGTTGTCGGTTTAGTTTATGCATGGCGAAAAGGAGCCTTGGAATGGTCTTAACTGAATATTTAGACAAAAAAAAAGAAGGAAAAGATTCTATTGAGACAGTTATGAATTTGATTGAGTTTCCCTTACTTGACCAAACAAGTTCCAATTCTGTTATTTCAACTACACTAAATGATCTTTCGAATTGGTCAAGACTCTCCAGTTTATGGCCCCTTCTATACGGTACCAGTTGTTGTTTCATTGAATTTGCTTCATTAATAGGTTCACGATTCGATTTTGATCGTTATGGATTGGTACCAAGATCAAGTCCTAGGCAAGCAGACCTAATTTTAACAGCCGGTACGGTAACAATGAAAATGGCTCCGTCTTTAGTGAGATTATACGAGCAAATGCCTGAACCAAAATACGTCATTGCTATGGGAGCCTGTACTATTACAGGGGGAATGTTCAGTACGGATTCCTATAGTACTGTTCGGGGAGTTGATAAGTTAATTCCTGTGGATGTCTACTTGCCGGGCTGCCCTCCTAAACCGGAGGCAGTTATAGATGCCCTAACAAAACTTCGTAAGAAGATATCGCGAGAAATAGTTGAGGATCGAACTCTATCTCAAAATAAAAAAAGATGTTTTACTACCAGTCACAAGCTTTATGTTAGGCGCAGTACTCATACAGGAACTTATGAGCAAGAATTGCTCTATCAATCACCATCGACATTAGATATATCTTCTGAAACTTTTTTAAAATCCAAAAGTCCAGTACCTTCCTACAAATTAGTGAATTAGGAGGGGGGGGCTCTTTTGTGTAGAAAAAGAAAAAGCAGAGCAATCTTTCAAACTTGCATCCGAAATGGGAAATATTTATACAAAGAGGGAGAGATGAAGACAATGCAGCAGGGTTGGTTATCTAATTGGCTAGTCAAACATGAGGTGGTTCATAGATCTTTGGGCTTTGATCACCGAGGAATAGAGACTTTACAAATAAAAGCAGGGGATTGGGATTCCATTGCTGTCATTTTATATGTATATGGTTATAATTATTTACGCTCCCAATGTGCTTATGATGTAGCACCCGGTGGATCTTTAGCTAGCGTGTATCATCTTACAAGAATACAATACGGTATAGATAATCCAGAAGAAGTCTGCATAAAAGTCTTTGCCCAAAAGGATAATCCTAGAATTCCGTCTGTCTTCTGGATTTGGAGAAGTGCCGATTTTCAAGAACGCGAATCTTATGATATGGTGGGAATCTCTTATGATAATCATCCGCGCCTTAAACGTATCCTAATGCCTGAAAGTTGGATAGGCTGGCCCTTACGTAAGGACTATATAACCCCCAATTTTTATGAAATACAAGATGCTCATTGAATGATAAGAAATTCGTGCTCACTTATACAACACAACTCCAGATTTTATTCAAGTCAAGGAATATTTTTAGGTTCTTTTCCTAGATGAAACGGAATACCTATTTATAATTAATTCCTATTATACAAAAGCATTCCAGATAGACTGAGCCAAAAAAGGGTTTCATTTGGATTCCCCTATTTTGAAAATCACATATTAATTTCCTTCATATGAACAGAAAAATAGGATGACTCAAAGAAGTTCTCTACCAGGAACTTTGTATCGCGCACATGACTTAGCACAACTAGGAAAATAAGATAAGATAAAGATAAGCAAGACTAAAAAAATATTCGTCGGAATAGTGGAATACAAAATAAAGAAACGCAAAAAAATAAAGGGGAACCTAATCTCACCCCCTTCCTTATCATAAAGAAAGGGTATATTTTAAAACTTCTCTAAAAAGAAGTGCCTCTATATTTATATTATAGATTTATCCACTTAGATGAATAAATCATACTCTATCTATATTATATATTATTAATAAATATGTATCACAATCCATCTCGAGGTATTTGGATCAATACCTATTCGGTGGATCTTTTTTTTTCTCTGCCAGGAACCAGATTTGAACTGGTGACACGAGGATTTTCAGTCCTCTGCTCTACCAACTGAGCTATCCTGACCTTTTCTTGTGCATCATCCTAGTAGAGTATTTGTATCTATGTCAATTAAAAGGACTAAAAAATCAATTAAAGTATTTCAAATTCAAAATTTGAAAGGGGGGGGGTAGCCCTATGCATTGTGCATGGTTTACTTAAATAATACTTAAAAATAGAGTGAATAACCAAGATTTCTTGCCGATACTCTAATAAAAAAGAAATCTATTCAATGAATAGGATAAGATCCATTGAGTTCTCTTCGCATTCCTTTCCTTTGTGAAAGAGTAGAATGAGAAAGCTAATGAATCTTAAACCCATTGATAAAAAGAAAAAAAAAGAGGATTTGGGGATAGAGGGACTTGAACCCTCACAACTTAAAAAGTCGACGGATTTTCCTTTTACTAGAAATTTCATTGTTGTCAGTATTGACATGTAGAATGGGACTCTCTCTTTGTCCTCGTCCGATTAATCCACTTTCTTTTTAAAAGTTCTCAAAACTTTGAATTTGAATTGAAGAATTTGATTATTCAATATTCGAATGGAGTGGATTCACAATAATTCAAAATAAAATTATGATATGAGTTTTTTATTTCATAATCATTTCGAATTTTATTTTGAAATTTTAAAAAAGATAAAGAACCTATATTATAATATGAGTTCTGTGATTAATCGTTTGCTATGTCAGTATCTATACGTGTTTATTAAATGTATAAAGTATAAAACCCCTCTTTCTCTAATTTAGAATTAGAAGGAATTCCACTAACAACACAACGTAATTAACTCGATTCGTTAGAACAGCTTCCATTGAGTCTCTGCACCTATCCTTTTCCTTTGTATTCTAGTTCGAGAATCCCTTCTCAAAACACGGATTTGGCTCAGGATTGCCCTTTTTTAATTCCAGGGTTTCTCTGAATTTGGAAGTTACCACTTAGCAGGTTTCCATACCAAGGCTCAATACAATCAAGTCCGTAGCGTCTACCGATTTCGCCATATCCCCACTTCCCTCTTCTTTGAGACCAGGATTCCTTGTGTAATTTCATCCATCTCTTAGTTTTTTTTTTGAATCATTGAGTTCATCACTCAACGTAGTCTAGCAGTTCAGTTCGACTCTATTTGAGAGACCCCGCTTGCTTATTGCAATTCTGAATTACATTGATTCTATCCTTGATGTATTTGCAATTCAATCCGAATCAATATATCCAAAACTTTTTATCTCCCCCACCTCCCGTCTTACTTTTTTATAGTATTCGAAATTATACTATAACGCTGGATATTTATTCTTTTTTTCTAATCAGAATTATCAATTTTATTTACTCTGACTTTATGTTCCCCTTAGTGAAATATTAATCCTCAAATTATTAACAAATAATAAAGTCTATAATGATCGAATGAAAATACCCATAAAGTCTATAATTTTCTTTTTAAATATCCTATAGTTAAGCATATCAAGCTAACTTTATCTTTAAGAAGTTTTAGTATTTTTTTATTTAGTATTTTTTTATAAGTAGAACTTCAAATTTAGAACTAGTTAATAGCTAAGAGTAATAACTAATATCTGAGATTTTACGGATTTCCTATACTATACCTATTTCTATTTGTTACACTATTTCCGTTATGTAAGCCCACTTAGCTCAGAGGTTAGAGCATCGCATTTGTAATGCGAGGGTCATCGGTTCAAATCCGATAGTCGGCTTTTTTTTTCTCTATCGATGTTCTACGAACAAGAATCTCTTTTTTTCCGAATTAAATGGAGAATCCAGGATCTTTTATGTTTTTTACCTTACTATTTTGCTAGATACAAAACAATAAAATAAATAATATATATACAAAAAATACAAAAAATACAGATTTTGATGAAATTCCATTTTTTGTGGTACTTTAGTTGATTTTACTCTGTTTATCCTGTAGTTTAATTCAGTTTTAATTTCGATGTATTCTGTAATGTAAATACAATGAAATTAATTGTGTAAAATGAAATTTCAATAAAAAAAAGGAGTCTTCATGTCCCGTTATCGAGGACCTCGTTTAAAAAAAATACGCCGTTTGGGAGCTTTACCAGGACTCACTAGAAAAACACCTAAATCCGGAAGTAATCTTAAAAAAAAATTCAATTCTGGGAAAAAGGAGCAATATCGTATTCGTCTTCAAGAAAAACAGAAATTGCGTTTTCATTATGGTCTGACAGAACGACAATTACTTAGATATGTACATATCGCTGGAAAAGCAAAAAGGTCAACAGGCCAGGTTTTACTACAATTACTTGAAATGCGTTTGGATAATATCCTTTTTCGATTGGGTATGGCTTCAACCATTCCTGGGGCCCGCCAATTAGTCAACCATAGACATATTTTAGTTAATGGCCGTATAGTCAATATACCAAGTTTTCGTTGCAAACCCCGAGATATTATTACTACGAAAGATAACCAAAGATCAAAAGGTCTGGTTCAAAATTATATTGCTTCATCGGACCCGGGGAAATTGCCAAGCCATTTGACGATTGACACATTGGAATATAAAGGACTAGTAAATAAAATCCTAGATAGGAAGTGGGTCGGTCTCAAAATAAATGAGTTGTTAGTTGTAGAATATTACTCTCGTCAGACTTGAACTTAATGAAAAAAGGAAAGGTTCATAGAATTTTCTTCCCCTTCCCCTTTCCCCGAACTAAATAGCCCTAAGACCATTACCATTAATTCGTATTTTCCCATCAACTAGCTAAAATTGATTAACCCTAGGATTAGGATCCTTTTTGCTTTTTTCCTCTATGTTTACATACCACAGTAATTTGCTATAGAGAATTTTTAATTTCTATTAAATAAAAATAAGATAATATAAGATATTATTACTGGAATAAATTGCTATTTGATTTGATACATTGTGATCCTTAACGTTGATGAATTAAGAAAAACGGAAAGAGAGGGATTCGAACCCTCGGTAAACAAAAGTCTACATAGCAGTTCCAATGCTACGCCTTGAACCGCTCGGCCATCTTTCCTACATAACTTATTATGGAAAATAAACTGAGTGAATAGCGAGTTTTCTTATTCCTGCAGTACAGGTACAACCGCAACCGCTCGGGGGTTCCCTAGTTCTATTGGAAAAATTCCTTTTGATCTAGGTGGAAGGATACAGGATTTTTTACTAGAAATTGCGCTCGCTATAAAATAAAAGTTTTAATTTAGGTTTTCCCGCAACTAAAGAAAAAGAGAATGCAAGAATTCTTCTTATTGCATAATAAAATAAAGAAACCTTAGAATTCCGTTTGCATAAGATACGCTACACCATTGAAATCAAAAATAGAGTATGAGACAATTAATAACTTTGAAAACACGAAATAGTTGATGACATAAGTTGTTGTTCAGAAATAGGAAAGTGGAATGAAATCCAGTCTTAGTCAAATATTGCATATCTCTTCGTGTCCAAGCAGAAGGAAAAGGATACAATTTGAGCTGAGCGGAAAATCCATATCTCTCTTATCCATTTAAAACATATGGATTTAGAGCATATGGATCAATCTATTTATAATTATAAGAATCGAATGTGTTTGTTTTTATGTTATTTTGTGAAGGAATGAAAACAATTCTATATAGAATGGCTTGGGAATTATGCCTAGATCCCGTGTAAATGGAAATTTCATTGATAAGACCTTCTCAATTATAGCCAATATTTTATTGCGAATAATTCCGACAACCTCAGGAGAAAAAAAGGCATTTACTTATTATAGAGATGGTGCGATTTGACTCTTTTTTTTTTTGCTTTTTTTTAGACCTACCTATACCTCAGTCTTAGGAAAAAGAAAAGGGGTTGGCATAGAGAGAACCAAATTTGTAAAGCAAGCAAACCCACGCTTCGGGAAGGTGAGGCGAACTAACAATTCCTTCCGTCGTGTATCCTCGATTGATGCGGCTTCAGATACTTCAATTGTAGATTTGAGTATTGAGCGAAAGGTTACACCTACAGGATATGGTATGGTATGGATTACAGGCCACTCTATTAGTATCCGTAGGCAGCATAGGGGAGAAAAGCACTACACCTAGAAATAGGAATCAACAAGAGAAAAACTTTGGTAGAAATTACCCCTTTCCTGATCGGTATCAGGGCTGGGAAGAATGGTTGGGATAACAAACAACCATCAGGTTTGTACTTTGGATACCCCTATAACCATCAAAGATCGTTGAAGTAGCTAATTCCTCTAAATAGGAGGCGTTGAGAACAAAGAAATTATTGGAGCTATCGTTTTCCTCTAGCATTAATAGAATTCATTGGTGTTAAGAAAAACCTCTTGTGGGAAGGTTGGCTAGAGATTTCTTGGAAAAATACCAGCCCCTTTCGGTTCATAATGAGACGGGACTAATTCTATTTTGATTCTATAGATTAAGATTATTTCGCTTAGTACTATTATGTACAGAAGGGAGGAGCCGTATGAGATGAAAACCTCATGTACGGTTTTGGAACGGAGATTTTTTGAATAGAATGAACGACCGTAACGGATGTTGGCTCAATCCGAAGGAAATTATGCGGAAGCTTTGCAAAATTATTATGAAGCTACGCGACTAGAAATCGATCCCTATGATCGAAGTTATATACTCTATAACATAGGCCTTATACACACAAGCAATGGAGAGCATACAAAGGCTTTGGAATATTATTTCCGGGCACTAGAACGAAACCCCTTCTTACCGCAAGCTTTTAATAATATGGCCGTGATCTGTCATTACGTGCGACTATCTCCACTATAGAAAGACAAAAAAAGAGAGGATCAAATTTTCTAGTAAATACTGGAAAAAAGGGCTTTCTACATAGGGATCGTAAAAACAACGATTTTTCCCTATCAGCTGTAGGAAGGAAGGACACTTCACGAGAATCAAAAAACGAAGAAAGTATGGCCTATACTACTACTCTATGGATAAAGTTTCTCAAATTGATAGAGAAAGCACCGTAAAGATCAATTAGTGAGCGACTGGGTCGATACAACTAAAAAAAACTGCTTACTTATCCCATGATATGGGGCAAAATTTAGGAATCCGCTTATGTAATAGAGCCGATCCACTAAGGGATTAAGCAGCGGTGTAGTATCAGATCCCAAAGATAGTAAGTTCTTTTTTCTTTCTTATGGAAAAAAGTCTTTTTCAAGGATTCTATAGAGATTTCATATATGAAACCGGGATAGTTACCTTTCAGAAAATTTGAACGAAGGCTCTATATCTATCTATGCTTCATTCTTCTGAAGGTGGGAAAAAAGATCAAACTAATTATTGAGAAAAATTAGGGTTTGAAACTTAGGTAATTAATTTCTTCTGCTTAACACAAGAACAAATTGGATCGATTTTTGATAAATCGAATTCAGTTAAGATAGGGGAAATTAAGATAGCAATTTCTGAGCCGTATGAGGTAGGAAACTCTCAAGTACGGTTCTAAGGGAAGGAACTGCCTATTCCGACCGAGGAGAACAGGCCATTCTAGAGGGTGATTCGGAAATTGCGGAAGCTTGGTTTGATCAAGCTGCTGAATATTGGAAACAAGCTATAGCGCTTACTCCGGGAAATTATATTGAAGCACAAAACTGGTTGAAGATTACGAAGCGCTTTGAATTTGAATAAGACCATGCTCCTTTTTTTTCCTAAAATGGATGGTTTGGTTGTTGATCCATTAATCAAATAAATTAGGTCGTAAGATCGAATCAAGAATTTCATTATATCCATTTCTTATACCTTCTATTTTATAAGATATTTCATAAGAATAAACCATAGGGATAGGGTCTAGAATAGAAGTAATAAAGTGAATAAAAAAAAGGGGGCCAATCTAAATATTGCTAATATATTAGAACCATCTTATTAATAATTCTAATGAGTTATCTTGGAATTTAGAATCAAATAAAAAATAAAAAACCCTATATTATGCTCAAGGAAAGTAGATATAGATAGGAGCTTATGCCCTAAAAAAAAATACACTAGTTTCTTAAATTTAAAATAAAAAAGATTTTTTCTTACGCCGAGAAATATTTGTTTTTTCAAGATAAACAATGTCCGTTAGGCACCTAACCTTTATGTCATAATAGATCCGAACACTTGCCTCGGATTGACTTTAATATATAATTGCTCCAGTGAATAACTAAAAAAAAAGAAGGGTGGTAGTATAGTAAAGAAAAGAACTAATCACAATATCTATCTTTCAAAATCTATCTTTCAAAATCTATCTTTCAAAGATTCACTAAAAAAAAAGACAGTTGGCGGGTCTCTTTGTATGTCTTGTCCGGAAAGAGGAGGAGTTAATGATTATTCGTTCGCCGGAACCAGAAGTAAAAATTGTTGTGGATAGGGATCCTGTAAAAACATCTTTTGAGGAATGGGCGAGACCCGGCCATTTCTCAAGAACACTAGCTAAGGGCCCTGATACTACCACTTGGATCTGGAACCTACATGCTGATGCTCACGATTTCGATAGTCATACTGGTGATTTGGAGGAGATTTCTAGAAAAGTTTTTAGTGCTCATTTCGGGCAACTTTCCATTATCTTTCTTTGGTTGAGTGGCATGTACTTTCATGGTGCCCGTTTTTCCAATTATGAAGCATGGCTAAGTGATCCTACTCACATTGGACCCAGTGCTCAGGTAGTTTGGCCTATAGTAGGGCAAGAAATATTGAATGGTGATGTAGGTGGGGGTTTCCGAGGAATCCAAATAACCTCTGGTTTTTTTCAGCTTTGGCGAGCATCTGGAATAACTAGTGAATTACAACTCTATTGTACTGCAATTGGTGCATTGGTTTTTGCAGCGTTAATGCTTTTTGCTGGTTGGTTCCATTATCACAAAGCCGCTCCCAAATTGGCCTGGTTCCAAGATGTAGAATCCATGTTGAATCACCACTTAGCGGGATTATTAGGACTTGGGTCTCTTTCTTGGGCGGGACACCAAATTCATGTATCTTTACCAATTAACCAATTTCTTGACGCTGGGGTGGATCCTAAAGAGATACCACTTCCTCATGAATTTATCTTGAATCGGGACCTTTTGGCTCAACTTTATCCTAGTTTTGCCGAAGGAGCAACCCCTTTTTTCACTTTAAATTGGTCCAAATACGCAGAATTTCTGACTTTTCGTGGAGGACTAGATCCAGTAACCGGTGGTCTCTGGCTGACCGATATTGCACACCATCATTTAGCTATTGCTATTCTTTTCCTAATCGCAGGTCATATGTATAGGACCAACTGGGGTATTGGCCATGGACTTAAAGATATTTTGGAGGCTCACAAGGGCCCATTTACAGGACAAGGCCATAAGGGTCTTTATGAAATCTTAACAACGTCATGGCATGCTCAATTATCTCTTAACCTAGCTATGCTAGGCTCTACAACCATTGTTGTAGCTCATCATATGTATTCTATGCCTCCCTATCCATACCTAGCTACTGACTATGGTACACAACTTTCCTTGTTCACACACCACATGTGGATTGGCGGATTTCTAATAGTCGGTGCTGCTGCACATGCAGCAATTTTTATGGTAAGAGACTATGATCCAACTACTCGATACAACGATCTATTAGATCGCGTCCTTAGACACCGCGATGCAATCATATCCCACCTTAACTGGGTATGTATATTTCTAGGTTTTCACAGTTTTGGCTTGTACATTCATAATGATACCATGAGTGCTTTAGGCCGTCCACAAGATATGTTTTCGGATACCGCCATACAATTACAACCTATCTTTGCTCAATGGGTACAAAATATCCATGCTACTGCGCCTGGCGTAACAGCTCCTGGTGCAACAACAAGTACTAGCTTAACGTGGGGAGGCGGCGAGTTAGTAGCAGTAGGTGGCAAAGTGGCTTTGTTACCGATTCCATTAGGAACCGCAGATTTTTTAGTCCATCACATTCATGCATTTACCATACATGTGACTGTATTAATACTTTTGAAAGGTGTTTTATTTGCTCGGAGTTCCCGTTTGATACCCGATAAAGCAAATCTAGGTTTTCGCTTTCCTTGCGATGGGCCTGGCCGAGGGGGAACATGTCAAGTATCTGCTTGGGATCATGTTTTCTTAGGTTTATTCTGGATGTACAATGCAATTTCGGTAGTCATTTTCCATTTCAGTTGGAAAATGCAGTCGGATGTTTGGGGTACCATAAGTGATCAAGGGGTGGTAACTCATATTACAGGGGGAAACTTTGCACAGAGTTCCATTACGATTAATGGGTGGCTTCGAGATTTCTTGTGGGCACAGGCATCGCAAGTCATTCAGTCTTATGGTTCTTCATTATCTGCATATGGTCTTTTTTTCTTAGGTGCTCATTTTGTCTGGGCCTTCAGTTTAATGTTTTTATTCAGCGGCCGTGGTTATTGGCAAGAACTCATTGAATCTATCGTTTGGGCTCATAACAAATTAAAAGTTGCTCCTGCTACTCAGCCTAGAGCCTTGAGCATTATACAAGGACGTGCTGTAGGAGTAACCCATTACCTTCTGGGTGGAATTGCCACGACATGGGCATTCTTCTTAGCGAGAATTATTGCAGTAGGATAGTGGCTAGGAGGATTTGAAAGGCATTATGGAATTAAGATTTCCCAGGTTTAGCCAAGGCTTAGCTCAGGACCCCACTACTCGTCGTATTTGGTTTGGTATTGCTACCGCACATGATTTCGAAAGTCATGATGATATTACTGAAGAACGTCTTTATCAGAACATTTTTGCTTCTCACTTTGGGCAATTAGCAATAATCTTTCTATGGACGTCCGGAAATCTGTTTCATGTAGCTTGGCAAGGAAATTTTGAATCATGGATACAGGATCCTTTACACGTAAGACCTATTGCTCATGCGATTTGGGATCCTCATTTTGGTCAACCCGCTGTGGAAGCCTTTACTCGAGGAGGTGCTGCTGGTCCAGTGAATATTGCTTATTCTGGGGTTTATCAGTGGTGGTATACAATAGGATTACGCACCAATGAAGATCTTTATACTGGAGCTCTTTTTCTATTATTTCTTTCTACGCTGTCCTTAATAGCGAGTTGGTTACATCTACAACCCAAATGGAAACCAAGCCTTTCGTGGTTCAAAAACGCGGAATCTCGTCTCAATCATCATTTGTCAGGACTTTTCGGGGTAAGTTCTTTGGCTTGGACAGGACATTTAGTTCATGTTGCTATTCCCGCATCCAGGGGGGAGTACGTTCGATGGAATAATTTCTTAGATGTATTACCCTATCCCCAGGGGTTGGGACCCCTTTTGACGGGTCAGTGGAATCTTTATGCCCAAAACCCTGATTCGAGTAATCATTTATTTGGTACCGCTCAAGGAGCGGGAACTGCCATTCTAACTCTTCTTGGGGGATTCCATCCACAAACACAAAGTTTGTGGCTGACTGATATGGCTCACCATCATTTAGCTATTGCATTTATTTTTCTCATTGCCGGTCACATGTATCGAACTAACTTCGGAATTGGGCACAGTATTAAAGATCTTTTAGAAGCGCATACTCCTCCGGGGGGTCGATTAGGGCGTGGGCATAAGGGCCTTTATGACACAATCAACAATTCGATTCATTTTCAGTTAGGTCTTGCTCTAGCTTCTTTAGGGGTTATTACTTCCTTAGTAGCTCAACATATGTACTCTTTACCTCCTTATGCATTCATAGCACAAGACTTTACTACTCAAGCTGCTTTATATACTCATCACCAATATATTGCGGGGTTCATCATGACAGGGGCTTTTGCTCATGGAGCTATTTTTTTCATTAGGGATTACAATCCGGAACAGAATGAGGATAATGTATTGGCAAGAATGTTAGACCATAAAGAAGCTATCATATCTCATTTAAGTTGGGCTAGCCTCTTTCTAGGATTCCATACCTTGGGCCTTTATGTTCATAACGACGTCATGCTTGCTTTTGGTACTCCAGAAAAGCAAATCTTGATCGAACCTATATTTGCCCAATGGATACAATCTGCTCATGGCAAGACGACATATGGGTTCGATATACTCTTATCTTCAACGAATGGCCCCGCTTTCAATGCGGGTCGAAGCCTATGGTTGCCCGGATGGTTGAATGCTGTTAATGAGAATAGTAATTCGCTTTTCTTAACAATAGGACCTGGGGATTTCTTGGTTCATCATGCTATTGCTCTAGGTTTGCATACAACTACATTGATTTTAGTAAAGGGCGCTTTAGACGCACGCGGTTCCAAATTAATGCCGGATAAAAAGGATTTTGGGTATAGTTTTCCTTGTGACGGCCCAGGGCGCGGCGGTACTTGTGATATTTCTGCTTGGGACGCATTTTATTTGGCAGTTTTCTGGATGTTAAATACCATTGGGTGGGTTACTTTTTATTGGCATTGGAAACATATCACATTATGGCAGGGCAACGTTTCACAATTTAATGAATCCTCCACTTATTTGATGGGATGGTTAAGAGATTACCTATGGTTAAACTCTTCACAACTTATCAATGGATATAATCCTTTTGGGATGAATAGTTTATCGGTATGGGCTTGGATGTTCTTATTTGGACATCTTGTTTGGGCTACTGGATTTATGTTCTTAATTTCTTGGCGGGGGTATTGGCAGGAATTAATTGAGACTTTAGCATGGGCTCATGAACGCACACCTTTAGCTAATTTAATTCGCTGGAGAGATAAGCCTGTGGCTCTTTCCATTGTGCAAGCAAGATTGGTTGGATTAGCTCACTTTTCCGTGGGTTATATATTCACTTATGCAGCTTTCTTGATTGCCTCAACATCAGGCAAGTTTGGTTAATTTAGTTTGTTTTTTTGTACTGTATCAGCACCTAGTTCATTACTCTTGATAGAGAGGGAGGATCCGCCTTCTTAAATTTCTTTTTCTATTTATTTTTCCATCTAGGATTAGAACCGTATACTTGATAATAATAGCAACGGCACATTATGGCAAAAAAGAGTTTGATTCAGAGGGAGAAGAAGCGGCAGAAATTAGAACAGAAATATCATTTGATTCGTCAATCTTTAAAAAAAAAGATAAGAAGCAAAGTTTCTCCCTTGAGTTTGAGTGAAAAAACGAAAATGCGAGAAAAATTGCAATCCCTACCGCGTAATAGTGCACCTACACGCCTTCATCGACGTTGTTTTTTGACCGGAAGACCTAGAGCTAACTATCGACATTTTGGGCTATCCGGACACGTACTTCGAGAAATGGTTTATGAATGTTTATTACCGGGTGCAACAAGATCCAGTTGGTAAGGATAAAATACCCTTTCGTATTTGTATGGATTTCTGGAATTGATAATCATAGAGGAGCCCTCTTTACCATTCTGTATAAATGGACTATTCTATTTGTATAGATATGGTAGAGGGACGTATCGAACCCTCTTTTATCCACTAGTTACCCCTCTTTAGTTTAAGAGTATAGAGCAGTTTGGTAGCTCATAAGTCTCATAACCTTGGGGTTGCGGGTTCGATTCCCACTACCGGCCCCATACTCCTTCTTTAATGATATATGCATGATATATACATCATCCATTTGTATCTGGATTTTTTGATTTCCTAAAAGAGTTTTGGTCTAACAGTTTTTTCTCGGAAGAAGACAACAAATAAAAGAAAGAATAAAAGAAAGAATAAAATACGAAAGAAAAGCGTCCATTGTCTAATGGATAGGACAGAGGTCTTCTAAACCTTTGGTATAGGTTCAAATCCTATTGGACGCAATCTTATTTCTATCTATTCTTTAAATAACTATACTAAACTAAAAACAAAGAAAACTTTTTTGCATGATTCAAATAACAAGAGTAGACATGCAAAATAACAAGAGTAGATATGCCAAATTTATTTGTTACTGAAGGGAAAACCGTTCCAGCTGTTCCTGAATAGCTTCCTTCAAAAGGATTTCCGCTTGCTCGGTGAATGTCTTGCTAGAAGATATAATTTCTTGGAATTGAGGTTTAGTATCTTTTAGGTGTTTACGTAACTCATCCAGAAATTTATTTACCTGTTCGATTTCTAACGAATCAAGATATCCTCTTGTTCCGGTATAAATAGTAGCTATCTGCTCTTCCACTGGGAGAGGATTTGCCTGGGATTGTTTAAGCAATTCCCTTAATCGTCGACCCCTTGCCAATTGATTCTGACTTGTTTTATCGAGAGCAGAGGCGAATTGTGCAAAGGCTTGTAACTCTGCGAATTGAGCTAGTTCCAATTTTGATTTGCCAGCTACTTGTTTCATGGCTTTAATTTGAGCCGCGGATCCTACTCTGGAAACAGAAATACCCACATTAATAGCGGGTCGAATTCCGGCATTGAATAGATCCGCCGATAAGAATATTTGTCCATCTGTAATGGAGATTACATTAGTAGGAATATAGGCGGAAACGTCTCCAGATTGAGTCTCAACTATTGGTAAAGCGGTCATACTTCCTTCGCCTAAAAGAGAATTTAATTTAGCGGCTCTTTCTAAAAGGCGTGAATGCAAATAAAAAACATCCCCTGGATAAGCCTCACGGCCGGGAGGTCTTCTTAATAGAAGGGACATTTGGCGATAAGCTTGTGCCTGTTTGGAGAGATCATCATAAATTATTAAAGTATGCCGTTCGCGGTACATAAAATACTCAGCCAGGGCTGCTCCCGTATAAGGAGCGAGGTATTGTAATGTAGCAGGTGAATCCGCCATTTCAGCTACTACAATAGTGTATTCCATGGCCCCCTCCTCATGGAAAGTAGTTACTACTTGAGCTACGGAGGATGCTCTTTGACCGATAGCTACATAAACACATATTACACCTTGCCCTTTTTGATTGAGAATTGTATCTGTAGCTACTGCTGTTTTGCCAGTCTGTCTGTCCCCAATAATTAACTCTCGCTGACCGCGCCCTATAGGAATCATCGAATCGATAGCAATAAGCCCTGTTTGAAGAGGTTCGTATACGGAACGCCTGGAAATTATACTTGGAGCAGGAGATTCAATTAAGCGAGATTCGGAAGCTATAATTTCGCCTTTCCCATCAATAGGTTTAGCCAGAGCATTTACAACACGACCCAAGTAAGCCTCACTCACGGGTATCTGAGCAATTCTTCCTGTTGCTTTTACAAAACTGCCCTCTTGTATCATCAACCCATCGCCCATTAATACAATCCCAACATTTTTGGATTCCAAATTCAGAGCAATACCCCTAGTACCTTCTGCAAATTGGACTAATTCACCCGACATTATTTCACCAAGACCTATAATACGAGCAATCCCATCCCCCACTTGAACTACGCGACCTATATTCTCAATCCCTACTTTCCTATTATATTGTTCAATACGTTCGCGGAGAATTTTATGAATTTCGTCGACTCGAAGGGTTGCCATTAGTGTTTCTTGACTCTTTTTTCGAAAGCAAGGGGAAAAATAATGCCTAAATTCTAAACGAAAGTAGAAGTTCAAGGCCTAATTAATTTAATTATCTCTTCCATTCCAGGGACCCGAGAATGCCAATATTAGCACGAATCGTACGGAAATGTAACTCGGTATTCAAACAACTATTCAGAGTTCCTAGAGCTCCTTGTACGGCCTGTTGGAAAACCCGCTGTCGGACCTGATTCATTGCCCTTTGTTTTTCAAAATAAAGGGTTTCGTTTTTAGACTTTTCTAATTGTTCCAAACTAATAGAAGTAGCATTAATCAAATTTGCTTTTTCTCGTTCTATCTCAGAGTATCCATTCATTCGATACTCATCCGCTTCTAGTTCGACTTTCTGTAATCGAATCCGAGCTTTTTCGAGTTGCTCAATGGTCCCTCTACGCAATTCTTCTGAATTTCGAATAGTACTCAAGATCCTCTGTTTTCGATTATCTAATAAATCTTTTAATGAAAGTAGATTATTTTGTAAGTTTACAACTTTTATGATCTCTTCCCGAACCAAACATGAATCTTTCGATTCATTTGGCTCTCACGCTCCTTTTTTTCTTTTTTTGCTATAGCAATTTCCATATCTTTTTTTAAGTATAAGTAATGAGCCTATCCTCTATCTTATTTTTTATGTTTATATTTCAATATACCGAAACCTATATAAGACTAGATAAATATTAAGAGGACTCTTCCGCCTAGATAAAAATATATCATGGTCAGCAAAGTTGTTTCTTTATTTATATTTGCCCTTTAGTTAATAATTTCAATTTCATTAAGAAAAACTAACTAAATAAATGGAAAATGAAAATTAATAGAATTCTTTTTTTTTTTTCTTCAAATCCAAAAAATTTCTCTTTTTTATACATAGGTCGTCGATTCGGCATTGGTTAAAAAAGGGCAGGGTGCCCCTTCTTTTTTTTTCTAGTAAATAGTTCAAACCATTTTATCGATATGAGTGTTCTATATCAGATAAATTTTACATTAGCTATTTCCCGTTTAAATTCGGTACTAATACTAATATAGTTGTAGAAAGAGTACCTCTTTTTGCCTGGACTTCAAGCAGTTTAGCTTTAACCGTGTTAATGGTCTCACATTCTTGGTTTATAGAGAATCAAAATTGATTTACCAATGAGTCGCGAAATGCTATGGTTCTTCCATATGATTTCTGAATTTATTCAGAAGTAATTCGTCGAGATCGTGCACCCTTTTCTTATTTATCCGAAAAATACTAAAAAATATTCTAAAGTGCAGCCGGATAGATCCAATCTATTCTTGAAATAGACAACTCGCACACACTCCCTTTCCAAAAAAAATCAAAACACCAACCACTACAGTTAGATTTATTAGATTTGTTGCTAAAATATCGGTATTAAGCCCGAAACTGCCAGCGGATGGCCAGTGAGCTAAAAAAACGAAAGAATGGGTTACATTTTTCATATGCTCTCCTCTTATAGATAGGACGAACAAAGAACAAAGTTTTTCGATCACTTACTTCGCTCGCCCTTTTTTGATCGGTTTTTTTAATGCAAATAGATTCAATCTAGTAATTTCTTTTAGATTAAGTCTTAGGTCTTGTTTGACCGGTGAAAGGCTTCCTTTGTTGAAATGTTCCGTTCCCAAAATTCCTAAAATAAAAGGAAAAAACTTTCCACTTTCCTAAACTAAGGACGGGAAATAAGAAGGCGAGCATATCTTCTAAATTAATCATACTCAACTCAGCCCTTCCTAGAATGCGGTATTATCTGTCCCGATAAATAGATAATTCCAGGAGTAATAAATAGGAGTAAATTAAATAAAGTATTGATATAATTGGAATTGCGGAAGCAAATACCAATTTACTAAAAAAAGAAAAAAGTATCTAATCGAAATCGAAAGAACTTTTTTTTTTAGGATTAAACAAAAGGGTTCGCAAATAAAAGCGCTAGTGCCACAACTAGTCCATAAATTGTTAAAGCTTCCATAAAAGCTAGACTAAGCAATAAAGTACCTCGTATTTTACCTTCTGCTTCTGGCTGTCTCGCAATACCTTCTACAGCTTGTCCTGCAGCAGTACCTTGACCAACTCCAGGTCCAATAGAAGCAAGCCCTACGGCCAATCCAGCAGCAATAACAGAAGCAGCAGCAATTAGTGGATTCATGGTGAGTAGTTCCTCGTGTCAAAAAAAAAGAAATGGTTAAGGATACAATCAACCAAAAAATTCTTACTTCTAAGCTCTATTGGGGAGAAGTAAAGTAACTAAAAAGTACAAATTGAAATCAAATTGAAATGTGAATTGTCCGAACTACATAGAAGGGAATTCTATATCCATATATCGGATTAGATAATGAATCTAACCTAGGAATATATAATATAATATCAATATCCTATATACATTTGTTTCTTCTATTTTGTTTGCATATTTTCTCATTTTCTATTGAATCGGATTCTAAAATCATTGCTTAAAGTGGAAACCCGCATAAAAGAGGACTCCACTTATAGATATTAAGGATATTTATTATAGTATAGATCTAGCCTGACTCCACCCTCCTTAATGCATATATACTTTGAAAATTCCATAATATAGTCTATTCTATTCTCTCTCCTACAACTCTAGGCTATATATTCATACGCATTTCTAACTATTGCAACCAAGCAGATTATCTGGAACCATGCATGAATTGAGCTAAGCTGAAAAAAAAAATACTATATTCCAAAACTAGTCAATTCAATGATGACCCTCCATGGATTCACCTATATAGGCTGCGGCTAATGTTGCAAAAATAAGAGCTTGAATACCGCTTGTAAATAATCCAAGAAACATGACCGGTATAGGGATTACTAAGGGGACTAAAGAAACAAGAACAACAACGACTAATTCATCCGCCAATATATTCCCGAAAAGTCGAAAGCTAAGCGATAATGGTTTTGTGAAATCTTCTAGGATGTTAATTGGTAAAAGGATTGGGGTTGGTTTAATATATTTCTCGAAATAGCTCAATCCTTTTTTGCTAAGACCAGCATAAAAATATGCCGCTGACGTGAGTAAAGCTAAAGCAACAGTAGTATTTATATCATTCGTGGGCGCTGCTAATTCCCCATGGGGTAACTCTATAATTTTCCAAGGTAAAAGAGCACCCGACCAATTTGAAACAAAAATAAAAAGGAACATAGTTCCAATAAAGGGAACCCAGGGACCATATTCTTCTCCAATCTGAGTTTTGCTCAAGTCTCGAATAAACTCAAGGACATATTCAAAAAAATTCTGCCCGTCGGTCGGGATGGTTTGTGGATTCCGAACAGCTATGACAACTGAACCTAGCAAGATAGTAATTACGACCCAAGAAGTGATGAGTACCTGGGCATGAATTTGAAAACCTCCTATTTGCCAATAGAAGTGTTGGCCTACTTCTACACCCGATATATCGTATAACCCCTTGAGTGTTTTAATGGAACAAGGTATAATATTCATATTGTCCTCTGATAAAAATTGAACTTCAAAAAAGGAATTCTTTTGATTCAACCATCTCTTTCTCAACTCAGCAACTTGAACTATTAATTTGATATTTAGGATACCAAGAAAGCACATCAGATCATAATATATATCAATACCCTCTAATATATATCAATATTCCCCTTCTTTTTTCTATGCAAAACAAATTCTATGCAAAAAAAGATATAGTAAGTCATTCCATAAATCTACGCAGTTGTCCAAGAATTCACTATATATTCTTAATCAACGATTTCTTATATAGAGAGAACGGCCCTCACAAATTGAAAATACTAATTTGTTAAGAATCAATCGAATTGAAGTCATAGTGTCATCGTTGGCTGGAATCGATATATTCGCGAGATCCGGGTCACAATTTGTATCGACTAAAGAAATAGTAGGAATTCCCAAAATGGCACATTCCCGAAGAGCTATATACTCTTTTTGCTGATCAAGGACGATCACAATGTCTGGCAATCTCGTCATATATTTGATCCCGCCGAGATACCTTTGTAAGGTAGATAATTTTCTCTTCAAGATTGCCACATCTCTTTTTGGGAGATGGTGGAATTTTCCCATTTTTTCTTCCGCTCTTAAGTCTCTAAATTGAGAAAGTCTAGTTTTCGTAATCGACCAATTCGTTAACATACCACTGAACCACTTTTTATTAACATAATGACAACGAGCCCTTATTGCAGCTGATGCTACTAAATCTGTTGCTCTTTTTTTGGTACCAACAATTAAGAAACTTTTTCCCTGACTTGCTGCATCAAAAACTAAATCACAAGCTTCTGATAAAAAACGGGCCGTTCTAGCGAGATTTATAATATGAGTACCTTTACGCTTTGCCGAAATGTAAGGGGCCATTTTAGGATTCCATTTCTTAATACCATGACCAAAATGAACTCCTGCTTCTATCATCTCTTTCAAATTAATGTTCCAATATCTTCTTGTCATTTTTTCCACACTTCCTTTTTTTTTCATCCTAACATTCCATTACGGAATTTATTTCTTTTTGAAGATTAAGAAAGATCCGAAATAGCTTGAAATAAATAAAATAATAATTGTTCTGAGAGAACCTTGTACTAAGAGTTGGCCATTGATACATTGATACATGGTATAAACAAAACCTTAATTTAATGAATTAACTGACTTGTTTTACTTATTAAAATAAAAATCTTAAAAATCTAAAATTTAACCTGTTAGTGTTCTAAGTTCAAAAGTCTAGTAAAGTAAAAAATATGTTTTATGTATCCTTAGGGTTAAATGTTAAATGGGGGTTTTTATGTCTCATAAAAATTGTTTGTTACGTCAGAATCTGAAGAAACTAATTCTGTATGGAGAAACAAAAAATCTCTCATTTCCGACGCGAATAGATTTTTTTTTTTTATTTCGAAATAAAGGTTCTTGTCTTGTGGGGAACGATGCACAAATTTTTGGAATCCGGTACCAACAGGTATAATCCCCCCCAGAACTACGTTTTCTTTCAAGCCTTTCAACCAATCAATGCGACCTCGTAGGGCAGCTTTTGCTAAAACTCGAGCAGTTTCTTGAAAACTTGCTTCAGATATGAAACTTTGGGTATTCAGGGAAGCCCTTGTTATTCCCAATAAGATTGCCCGATAATAGATCGATTCATCCAAAGCTCGCCCTGCTCGTTCCGCTCGCAATAGTCCGATTAATTCCCCAGGCGAAAAAACATTAGACATTCCATCTTCGGAAACCCGCACTTTTGATGTTACTTGGCGTATAATAATCTCTATATGTCTATTATGGATCTGTACCCCTTGGGATCGATAAACCTTTTGGATTTTATTAACCAAAGAAATACGACTTTGGGCTATGGTTAGCTCAGCTCCAATCAAGAATCCCCAAGGGACCCCAAGAATTCTTGGTATACGCTCATTCCAATCCTCAATTCTCCTTTCGAGATTGGGGGATAATGAATCAATTGAACGCGCTTCAAAGATTTGTTCCACTTTTGGAAGACCTTGCGTTATGTCACTAGATCTCGATTTTTCATATATAAACGTAACTAACCTATCTCCCTTGTAAAGGATTTCTCCATAATGACCATTAACAGTTGCTCCTGTAGTGGCCAAATAAGGTTTAGCTGCTCTTATAACAAAGGAATCCATATTTACACTGAAAATTTGACCAGATTTTTTTATGTGCGATTTAAATAGACATACATTTTCACAAATAAATTGTCCAAGGTGAATTATTGCCAATGTCTCTTCCCAAGAATCATGATGGACAAAGTGACAATTCAAAAGGAATGGATCCAACATTATGTTACTATCGAAATTGGAAATCCTTTTATTTTCATCTATTAAAGAGTATTTAAGTTCTTGAAGTACTTGGAAGGTTTGTTTCAAATTGTCAACGAACAAATATTTTTTTAGCAGGATTTTATTATGCGTTAGTAAATAGTAAGATGAAGAAAAATGCGATATACTAGCTACAATAGCCCCTAAGGGCCCAAAAATTTCTAGAATAGGAATTCTAGGATTCCATTCTTTTATCGCATTGGGATGTTTTGAATTCTTGAATAAACCAATTCGAGAACAGTTGGATGCCGACAAAATCATCAAAGATTGGTATTCTTTATTTCGATTCAACAAAGTGCCAATAGCTTCTTGATGTTGGCTAAGTGATTCAATCTTCGCCTTGGAATAAAAAGAATTGCTATTGGCGCGATCTAACCTATTATGGGGAGTCGGTCCTCCACTTGTCCTATCATACCTTTTTCGTGTATACGAAATAGTGGACTTGACTAACTCAATTCTTAGGAAATCGCGAATAAGATCATTTGCTCTTACCTCAACAAGGGAAGCACCAGCCTTTTCTTTTTCTTCTTGTTCCCAATTCACTACTAAGCAAGTTCTAACAAATTGACTATTTGTGTGATAAATTCTTTGAGTTAACTTGCTATTTTCATGATAAATAAAATTGACAAGTCGAATTTGGAGATTATTTTCTTCTTGCAAGAGATCCTGCGGGAAAAGTGTTGCTAAATTTCTTCCTTCGTCCATTTCATATGCCACTGTAGGGCGAACGGAAACAAAATACTTTTCCTTGCTCTTGAGAATTTTTTTCCGTTGAACATAGACCCAATTTTTCTTTTTTTTTGATTCCTTAGAATCTTTTTTTTGTCTTTCTGGCGGTATCAAACACCCACCTAATATCTTATCTGCCTCTTCAGGAAAATGAATATCTCCGGAAAATATTTTGAGTTCCGTATGGCTTTTTTTTCTCTTCACTCGGACCAGTCCGCCTAGTCCACTTCTTGTATTTTTTGTGAGTTGTGTATCCACTCCAATAATACTATTGTCAAGTATCTTTAGGGATGAAGATCTCGGCAAGATATGAAGTTCTTGAAGAATGAAAAAAAACCGATCTACTTCTTTTTGGTATTTTAGACTAAATTCTTTTGTTCCTCGATGCTCAATCAAACCCTCTTTTTTTAAGATGGAATCTTCCTCTGGGCTCTCGTATTCGTCCTCTGAGTCTTCTTCTGAGTCTTCCTCTAAAGTACCATATTTTTCCTCGCCGCTTTCCCCGGGGCTGCCATATTCGTCTTCTGAGTCTTCTTCTAAAGTTCCATATTCGTCCTCTTGGGTCCTATATTTGCTCTCTGGGTTCCCATATTCCTCTTCTGAGTCTTTCTCTAAAGTCCTATATTCGTTCTCTGGGTTCCCATATTTGTTTTCTGGGCTCCCATATTCGTTTTCTAGGGTTTCATATTCGTATTCGTCTTCTAGGATTCCATATTTAGATTCTTCTAGGGTTTCATATTCGTCCTCTCGGGTCCTGTATTCGTGTTCTAGGGTCTCATATTCCTCTTCTGAGTCTTCCGCTCGAGTCCTATATTCTTCTTCTAGGGTCCTATATCTAAATTTAACAATTCCTGAACCCTTTTTATCTTTTCTGTATCGGGGATCGTCAAAATAAGCAAAAATAGTATTTCTACGTAAAACACCCATAAAGGGGATTTCAATCGAAATCCCAAAACAGGATATTAGTTCTTTCTCTTGTTCTTGATGATATTGTAATGGAATGACGAACCTATTTCTTCGCTTTTTCGCCAACAAATCTGAATTATCTTGAAAAATAGAAGGATAGATCAAATTCCAATGGCCATTGGACATGATTCGATCCGACGTTGAATAATCAAGAATTTCCCTATCTTTTTTACCATAAGTATTCATTTGATCTTGATCCTTGTGGAGTGAAAAAGACGCTATACTGGATCTGCACATACTTACGGATAATATCCATAAATGGCTTGTTTTTGGTAATCGACGAAGATTACCATATTGATATTCGGGCGCATGGTAAACATCAGTACTCCAGTGCATTTCGCCGTCTGATTCAGAATAAATATGCTTTTGTACCCTTTCTTTAAAATGTAAAGTGGACGTTCCGGCACGAATCTCCGCAATTACTTGTTCAGATTTTACATATTGATCATTTTGCACTAGAATCAAGCTTTTTGAGGGAATATTCACACTATATAGAATATCTTGACTCTGAATAGTTACATGCAAGTCTATATAACATAGAAAAGCAGGCTGTCCATGACGGGTACGTGTGGGGTGAACCAAATTCTCATTGAATTGGATTTTTCCATTCGAAGGGGATCGTACAAGGTCGGCAGTACCCCCTGTGAATACTCCGCCAGTATGAAAAGTTCTTAATGTTAGTTGAGTCCCTGGCTCCCCAATTGATTGACCCGCAATAATACCTACGGCTTCTCCCAATTCCACCAGATCACTATGAGTAGGACTCCGGCCATAGCATAATTGACAGATCCAAGAAGTGCTTCGGCAAGTAAAGGGGGTTCTAATATATATTGGTTGTGCTCGAAATGGTTGTGCTCGAAAGGCAGTTATGAATCGATTGACTAATCCAATTCCAATATCTTGATTTCGCGCGGCAATGCATCGTGAACCGATATATATATCGTCTGCTAATACACGACCAATTAGTGTTTGGACAAAAAGTTTTTCCGTCATCCCATTTTGAGGACTTACAGAAATACCTCGGATAGTACCACAATCTCTTCTACGCACAATAATATGTTGAACTACTTCAACAAGTCTACGTGTAAGATATCCAGCATCTGCTGTTCGTACAGCAGTATCTACAACCCCTTTGCGGGCTCCATAGCAGGAAATTATATATTCTGTCAAAGAAAGTCCCTCGCGTAAATTGCTTTGAATAGGTAAATCAATCATTTGTCCTTGAGGGTCCGACATTAATCCTCTCATACCTACTAATTGGTGTACTTGAGATGCATTTCCTCTGGCTCCTGAAAAAGACATTAGATAGACTGGATTAGAAGGATCCGTTATCCGAAAATTTGAATTCATTTCTTGTTTCAAATATTCACTTGTCGCATACCATATCTCAACAGATTGGCGTAATTTTTCTACCGCGTGTACAGCCCCATAATAATAGTGTTTCTCCAAAAGAAAACTCTGTTGTTCCGCGTCTTGGACTAACCATCCCTTAGAGGGTATTGTTAAAAGATCCTCGATTCCTAACGAAATCGATGTAGTAGTGGCTTGATAGAAGCCCAGAGTCTTTAGTTGATCCAGTATATGGGATGTATATCCCATTCCAAAATGATCTATTAATCTGCTAATAAGTCGTTTCATACCAGTTCCGTCTATCTCTTTATTATGAAAGACCAGATTGGCCCGTTCCGCCATACATAAGTACCCCCTTTTCGGCTGAGTAGGATTCGACAATTGCTGAGTAGGATTCGACAATGGGCCTGAGTCAGTGATTCGAAAATTTAATTAACTTAATTGCCTCAATCTCAATCTGGATTCGCGTGGCAAATAATGATGATACTAGGGAAATCGGAATGCCCCCCGAAAGCAAAGGGGAGGGGCATCGCCGAATCTAACTTTCTTGTTTAGGTAGTGTATGAATAGGCCTGACTAAATCCTTGTACGGCTTCCTCTATTTCTCTATAAAAAGAAATATGACCAAGAGTGGTTCGAATGTATATCGAACGAATTTCTTTTTTTCTATTTCCCATTATTAGATAGTGAGCATAAATCTCATGATAAGTCCCCAAAGATTCATATTGAATTTCAATCGGAACTTCTCTTGACCCAATGACGCGTTGATCCAGGTTCCATCGTAGCCACAAGGGACTATCTAAACTGATTAGTTTTTGTCTATAAGCTCCCAGTGCATCATAAGAACTAGAAAAATGGGGTTCTTTATCTTTCCTATACTTAGAATTATTATTATTGTAATTGACTTTTAAATTTGGATAGTTTCTGAAACTATTATATCTATTTGCACAAATACCTCGACGCTTTCCAATTGTTAATACATAAAGCCCGATAAGCATGTCTTGGGTTGGTACGCAAATAGGATCCCCAATAGCAGGAGATAAGAGATTCATATGAGAAAACATAAGTAAACGGGCTTCCGCCTGAGCTTCCAAGGATAAAGGTAGATGAACAGCCATTTGATCTCCATCAAAGTCTGCATTGAAACCCTTACACACTAATGGGTGTAAAGAAATAGTACGCCCCTCTACTAAAGTGGGTTGAAAGGCCTGTATGCCTAATCTATGCAGAGTAGGTGCTCTATTTAACAGTACAGGATGTCCCCGCATAACTTCTTGAAGTATTTCCCATACAATGGGTTCCTTTTCCCAAATTTTCCTTTTAGCAATCCTGACATTAGAAGTGGCGCGTTTCGTGATTAAATCGCGAATTACAAATAGCTGAAAAAGCTTTATTGCTATCTCTAGAGGTAATCCACATTGATGTAATGAAAGCGAAGGACCCACAACAATGACAGAACGCCCCGAGTAATCGACCCGTTTCCCAAGCAGAGTCTCGCGAAACCTTCCCTCTTTACCTTCAATTACATCTGAAAGTGATTTGTATACTTTATTGTGACCATCCCTCGTCGGTTGCCCGCGGGACCCACTATCAAGAAGTGTATCCACGGCTTCTTGTACCAATTTTTCCTGGCACATTACTAAATCTGCTGGCGCTAATTCACTTCTTTTTAATAGATAGGCAAGATTGTTGTTCCGACGGATAACTCTCTTATAAAGTTCATTAATGTCTGAAGTCACTACTTTATCTCCAGACCTATAAACAATAGGTCTCAATTCGGGAGGAAGAACCGGTAATAAGCACAAAACCATCCATTCTGGTTCTACATTTGTTTGAATAAAATGTTTCGCCAATTGCATGCGTCTAATCAAAAAAACTTTTCTTATTCGTCTTTTTCTATCTTCCCACTCATCTCCACTATACCCCTCGTCTTCTAATTCCTTCCATTCGACCAAAGAATTCTCTATAATAATTCGCAAATCCAAATCTGCTAATTGTTCTCTAATAGCACCTGCTCCTGTCGCAATTTCCCGATTTCGAAATGTTGCAAAGCCTGGGGTAGAAAAAAAGGGAGAAATGCTGTGGTTACAGGATGCAATTTCCTCTTCGAATAAACCTCGTAATCGTAAAAAAGTGGGTTTTTTAGTGCTGGGCCTAGCAAAAGAGAAATCGCCGTATACTAGGCCCTCCAACTTCTTAAGAGGTTTATCTAAAAGATTCGCGATATAACTAGGAAGACCTTTCAAATACCACACATGAGTCACGGGACATGCGAGTTTGATGTATCCCATTTGATATCTTCGTATCCGAGAATCCACAAATTCTACCCCGCATTTTTGGCAAAATCTTTCGTCTTCGTTTTCAGCTCCGCTCGCTCGAGAATTGCCACAACCGCAAATCCCGCTTTTTATGGGTCCAAAGATTCTTTCGCAAAACAATCCATCTTTTTCTGGTTTATCGGTTTTATAATGAAAAGTAGAGGGCCTTGTGACTTCGCCAACGGCTTCTCCATTAGGTAGGTTTTTGTTAGCCCAAGCCTTTATTTGTTGAGGGGAAACGAGTCCAATTTGAAGTTGTTGATGTTTATATTGGTCAATCATAAAATAGAAATAAGAAAAGAATTTATATTTATTCCGATCAAACTTCCTCCCTATTAACCTGGAAGTTCTTTTCAGATACAAGGAAATGATTCAGTTCTAGAGCCAAAGATCGTAGTTCTCGAACGAGCACTCGAAAAGATTCTGGAGGATCCTCATGATTAGGTATTCTTTTTCCCCAGATCGTAGCATTAAGTATTTCTTGGCGAGCTATAAGATGGTCAGATTTATAAGTAAGTATCTCTTGTAAAATATGAGCAACACCAAATCCTTCTAAAGCCCAAACTTCCATTTCTCCTACTCGTTGTCCCCCTTGCTTGGCTCTTCCTCTAACCGGTTGTTGTGTAACAAGTGAGTAGGGCCCAGTAGAACGCCCATGAATTTTCTCATCAACTTGATGAATTAATTTTAAGATATAGGACTTCCCTATTAGAACAGGTTGCTCAAAGGGGTCGCCTGTTCTTCCATCAAATATTCTGCTTTTTCCCGGGTACTCGGGTTCAAATACCCATGGATTTTTTGTTTCTTTACTGGCTTCATATAATTCTGAAAACACAAGTTTTCTTGAAGCCTCTTGCTCATATCTCTCATCAAAGGGTGCTATTCTATAATGTTTCTTTAGCAGATCCCCCGCTAATCCGAGCGAGCTTTCAAATATTTGTCCCACATTCATTCGGGAGGGTACTCCTAAGGGATTGAAGACCATATCAACGGGTGTTCCATCTTGCAAATAGGGCATATCTTGCCTAGGCAAAATTTTGGAAATGATCCCTTTATTCCCATGTCTTCCGGCTACTTTATCCCCAACTTTGATTTCACGTTTCTGTAAAATATATACACGAACCATTATGTCGAGGGGGTCCCTTTGGATCCATTTCACATCGATAACGCGCCCTCTTCCACCTATAGGTAATTTCAGAGAAGTTTCTTTTGAAGTGGAAACCTCAAGGCCGAATATGGCCCGTAATAATCCAGCTTCTGCGATATATGATGATTCGCTCGCTATCTGAGGCGTTAATTTACCTACTAAAATATCACCAGTTTCTACCCAGGATCCCAACCTAACAACTCCATTTTTGTCCAAATTGCGGAGTAAATGTTCTTCTAGATGTGGTATTTCTTTAGTGATTTTTTCAGCGGAGCCCTGGCTTGTCGTATCCGTCTGAATTTCATATTTCCGGATGTGAAAAGAGGTATAAATATCCTCATATACCAAACGTTCGCTAATTAGTACTGCGTCTTCAAAATTGTAACCTTCCCATGGCATATAAGCTACTAATACGTTTTTTCCTAAAGCAAGTTCCCCCCCAACTGTAGCAGCTCCTTCTGCTAAAATTTGTCCTTTTTTAATGGATTTACCCCGTGGAACCCGAGGTTTTTGGTGCATACAAGTATTTTTGTTAGAGCGACGGTGGTTAACTAAAGGAATACTTATAGTCTTCCCACTACTTGATAAAAGTATCTTATGACTATCAGTAGAAATGATCTTTCCCTCGCGTTCGGCTATAACGGAAACCCTCGAATCTAGAGCTGTTTGGCGTTCCAATCCAGTTCCAACAATGCATTTCTCGGACCGAGAAAGTGGAACTGCTTGGCGCTGCATATTAGAACTCATTAAAGCCCGATTCGCATCATTGTGCTCAATAAAAGGAATGAGAGAACCCCCAATAGAAAAATATTGGAAAGGAAAAATACTTCTAACATGAATCTGTTCCCATGCAATAGTCAAGAATTCTTGGCGGTATCTAGCTGGAACAACCTGTTCTTCCTGAATACCTTGATTCAAGGACAAAGAATTTCCTGCTGCTATCATATAATACTCATCTCTATTTGGTGATAGATAAACCACCTGTCTCTCTTTTTTTTCTTTTGCTTTCTCAGCAGATATTTCATAAAACGGACTCTCTATAGATCCCCACAAGTGATCAATTCTCGCATGAATTGCTAAGGATCCAGTAAGTCCAACATTGATTCCTTCAGACGTGTCAATTGGACAAATACGCCCATAGTGACTCGGATGAATATCTCGGCTCCGAAAACTTGCGGTTCTCCCCGTCAACCCTCCAGGACCTAAACAACTCACTTTTCGCCCATGAACAGTTTGTGTCAATGGATTCGTTTGATCAAAAACTTGAGATAATGGGTATGTGCCAAAAAAGGTCTCATAAGTAGTTATTAATAAAATTGAAGTTGAAGTTGGAGTTACCAAAGTTTGGGGAGTCGGTTTCGATTGACGTATGAATACTCTACGAATAGTTTTTTGAACTGCATGTTGTAAACGACCAAGAGCCAATCCGAATTGATCTTGTAACAGATCCGCAACCGAACGAATACGTTTATTTTTCAAGTGATTCATATCGTCATCGTCAAGTATACCCGTTCCAAATTTCATTCCAATCAAATGATCCGTAGCGGCCAATACATCTCGTGGTAACAAGAATGTATTGTTCTGAGGTATATCAAGATTAAGTCTCCGATTCATATTTCGTCGACCAATCCTTCCTAATTCACATTTTTGTTGAAAAAATTTCTTTTGTAATTCCTCGCATAAGGACTCCGAAAATACCAGGTCCCCACCTACACAAGCAAATTGTTGATAAAACTCCAAAATAGCTTTTTCTTTTGACTCAATCCTCTTCTTCTCCTTAGCATTCGGGAAAGACAAGAAAATTTCAGGGTAGGAAACATTATCTAGAATTTCTCTTAGATTCGAACCCATAGCTGATGATAGAACTAGAATAGATATCTTTTGTTTTCTACTCACGCGAGCCCATATCCTTTCTTTTTTATCAATTGCTAATTCCGATCTCCCTCCCCAATCTGATATTATAGTCCCGGTGTAGATAGAAATTCCCTTATGATCTAATTCCGAGCGGTAGTAAATACCAGGACTTAGCAATATTTGATTGATCACAATTCGGTATATTCCATTTATAATAAAGGTTCCTAAGGAATTCATTATAGGAATGTTTCCGATAGAAATGGTTTGCTTTTGCACATCGAAACCAAAAATTAATCTCGCAGATACATATAATTCGGAAGAATAGGTGAGTGATTCATACACAGCATCTCTTTCTTTTATCGAGGGTTCTAGCAATTGATATCCTTTCGCAAATAATTGAAATGCAATTTCGTGATCTGGATCTTTAATTGTTGGAAACTTGTCAAGTTCTTCTGCCAAGGCTTGATTAATGAACCTAAAAAATCCCTCGAATTGGATCTGACTAAATCCGGGTATTGTGGACATTCCCTCGTTTCCATTCCGGAGCATCTTAATCTTAAGTTTCCTGTTTATCAAAGAAAAATTCCATTATCAGCTCACTCTTCATCAATCCCTACGGATTGATCTAGCAATCATGGAATCTATATTCTGTTTACTGAATCACATGAAATTCTAGGGAACTCCACATACGTATTTCATATATGTATTTCATACATATGAATAGAGACCATTTCGACGAAAATTCTAGTTTACCAGGGGTACAAATGAAATGAAAATGAATTGCTAAAATATTCCTACAAAAAAAATTATGCCACTTATACTTTATAATATTCTAATCAGATTGAATGGCAAAGATTTCTCATTTTATCCCCTTTCTATGAATGTAATAAAGCCGTAATATAATACACTAGAAAGTTTTACTTTACTTCGATTTAGAATAGCGTGCTTACTTTAATTTCTAAAAATAATTTGAGGGTTCTTTTTTATTTCGGATCGGAGTAGTATAATTGCTAGAAAATTAAGTATTTCATTGTGGAATTCTAAAATAAAGTAAGTCCCTTTTTTAAGTACATGCCAATCTAATTATCCACCTCTCCCCATATCCATGCTTTTCTTTTATCGTAATTTCACTTGGGTAGGCCAAGATAGTCAGGTTATACTCTAATATCAGAGCAAATTTCCTTTTTTTATTCAAGATATTTAATTTAATACTTTGAAAAATTAAAGCACGATTCCCCATAGAGATATGTACATAAAGGGGATCTTTGGATAATAATGCTGCTCGGACCTAAAGTTCACCTATACACGGATTAAGCATAAAGCCATAATATTTTATTATGCCATTGAAATTGAAGGGGGGGAGATAATACCGATTTAAGAGTAGTTCACTACTGCAATTCAAAAAAGAAAGAGAATTCTAGTTAATGGTTCCAATTTGTTCTGAATTTTGCAGCCTGTGACTAGAAATCCACTTTTCTTCTTTTTCATCTCAATAGAAAGAAATGGGAAGTTTTATTGTGTTAGCAATGTATGTTTTAAGATAGAATCTATCGAGGAGAATAATCGAAACTGGATCAAAAAAAGCAGGAGTATCTTTTTTGAAAAAGATTGGAAAAAAGTAAGTTTAATTATATTCAAAATAAAAGAAAGGGGCTTTTCGTAAGAAAACGTGGATGAATACTTGCTGTTTTCTAGATTTTCGATCGGATTTTTTGGCGGCATGGCCAAGCGGTAAGGCAGGGGACTGCAAATCCTTTATCCCCAGTTCAAATCTGGGTGCCGCCTGATCAATAAAATACTTAGGTTTTCTAGTACTGATCGAATTCAATCAATTTTTACTTCGCATAAGTTCGGGCAAGAGAGTAACTAAGCCTGCCGATACTGGGTTTAGAGAAACCATACCATAGTTCTATCCTTAAACTAGGGTTAGGGTTTGTTTTGGCGGTAGTGGCCAAAATGGTTATCAATAGGGGTGAGGTAGTGTTTCCTTATTCTTTTATTATATGAATTTGAATTGGTTCTTAATTGATTCGATTTGAGAATTTTTAAATACGAGGATAAGATGTCAGAAATCTTGGTATCCAAAGAAAGGTCCCTAAGGGGCATTCTTCTCTTTTTCAATCTAAGATTCCAGAAGGGACTCCACGAAAGAATATCAAGACTTCCTAATTATCATACATTTTTTTATCGTACATCTTATGTGACCTACATACACTAGAGTAACAAAAGGAATAAAAAATCTTCCTATTCCCGCTTCTTCTATTCAGGACATCATTCCCGTACTCTTTCTTTTTTAAGGTAAGGAAAAAAGGGCTTTATAGTATCGTATTTTTAATGCTCTCTAATTCTACAAGAATTCCTATAAGAATTTGTTAGGAGTAAATTCCTTGAACTGATTGATCCATGGCCTTAGGGCAGAAGCCCTTTTTGACTCTGTACCCTTGATTCCACTATGATTATTGATCAATAGTAGAATAATCCCTTCATAGAAATAGGAGACATAATTTAGATGGATATAGTAAGTCTCGCTTGGGCTGCTTTAATGGTAGTCTTTACATTTTCTCTTTCACTAGTAGTATGGGGAAGGAGTGGACTCTAGGGATACGATACTACTAATTGATTAAGTAATCAAATTGTTGTATCAATTCTTTTTTTAATTGATCGTTTTGCATTAATTATTTTGTCAAACGTTATTCTTTAATCTTTTTCTTTAGTTTTGTTTCACTCCTGTAAGAAACTCTTGTATTGTAAGAAAGAGCCATTATACCAATTAAGAATTTCTACTAGAAATGACTAATGGTTAAAAAAAGTTCTATACATAAGAAAATTAGACTTTCTTCCACGGAACTATTCACGGCATATCACACATTTTCCATTTGTTTTATACTCTTTCTTTATTCTTAGAATAATTTTTATTCTCTTTTGAAGCATCTCGCGGGATATTTAAGCATGAAAGATTCGCTGGTTTTTTCCTTTTACTTTTTACTATAGTCTATTCTTATATTATTTTTCTTTCCTTCCATGGATTCTTTGGTCAAGAATTGTCTTCGATTTTTTTATTTTGACCTGATTGAAATTAAGTGGATGCAATGAAAAAAGAAATTGAATTAGACTACTTAACTATTTCAATCTACTAATCTATTCTATGTAGATTCAAAGATAATATAATAGAAAGACTCTAAAGTGTCGTAGAAAAAACTATATGTAGTTCTTTCTACCACACTTTAAGATTCCAACCAGATCCTTTCATTTAAGACTTGGATTTTTTTTATTTAATCCCTTTTTCATTTCTTCAATGATTAATTGGAATTCCACTTAATTATTTTGGCTGACTGTTTTTACATAAATAATAAGTAAAAAAGAAGTAGGAATTAGAATGAACAGTGCAGTAGCAATAAATGCGAGAATATTGACTTCCATAACCTCTTTATTTTTTATTTTCACAATAACTCGGGATGTAATCCCATGGAGAGGAAAAAGGGGTATCTTGTAAATTCAAGGGTAGGGCTTGCATTCTGATAATACTGAATCAATTCAATATTATGAATATCGGATCTATCAAATCAATTCATGGATGAGAGTTATATAGTATAACATAGGAAGATCCTATATCCATACTAAGACCAAAATGGGTTTTTTGATTGGATTAGGAATTCCCTCTTTTTTAATCCTTTTTTTTCTACTTTTTCTTTTCTATATCTCTAACCCACGAGCTTTCTTAATCTTATACAATTTCTCTTCCTTTTTCTTATAGTTATACATACAATTATGTATGTATTATATGAGCAACTTTCTATGGGTCACATAGACATCCAAATAAGCAGTAGAAGTGAGATGGGGAAAAGAGGTCTGAAATAAAAAGGGAATACAATTTATGTATGGATTCCGGTAAAATACCGGTACTCTATTCCATAACAGTGGAATAGGAAATTAAGATGAGGATGGTATCATCATAAAGAAAGATAGAGTAATATCCTAAAATTCTACTAATCCACATATCGTATGTGTGTCTTTCTTTATCTTTATCGATCGGGAGTAGTGAAAAAAATTCCTATACTCCTTCCCTCCCTCTTTAATGAGAGATGCAAAATAAAAAAGTGAAGTAAGGGTGCCCTATGGGTATTTGATCTTGCTCCCTGCCCCTTTTTTTTCATGGAAAAAGGAAATATGAATTTCTCCATTCATTGAACCCTAGTTCGGGACTGACGGGGCTCGAACCCGCAGCTTCCGCCTTGACAGGGCGGTGCTCTGACCAATTGAACTACAATCCCCGCGGGGTGTATGGCATACCCATTCTTAAATAGAACCATAAGAAGATTCGATTCGTCTGTCGTACTCTAAGAAATAGACGAATCATATACTACATACCCACATATTAATATTATATTATACGTGGGTATAGTGAGAGTGACATAACTAGTATGTCGTGATTTTTTATCACTAAAAATGGATAATAATCCACCCTTCAACAAGAAAAACTCTTTTGTTTGTAAGAAAGGAATGAGAGAGATATGGATTAGAAAAAAAAATCCCCTTTTTTATTTCTCTTTTATTTCTATAGATCAGACATTTTATTTTATGGGAGAAAAACAAAAGGATTTAGTTCATATTCACGAAGCCCTAGATTTTTGGGCCGAGCTGGATTTGAACCAGCGTAGACATTGTCAACGAATTTACAGTCCGTCCCCATTAACCACTCGGGCATCGACCCAGGAAGAATTTATTCTAGGGTTTTTGCTAATCTATGATTAACCTCCTTTCATAATACTCCCTACCCCCAGGGGAAGTCGAATCCCCGCTGCCTCCTTGAAAGAGAGATGTCCTGAACCACTAGACGATAGGGGCATCACTAGACGATAGGGCCATATACAACCGCTCGTGATTATACTATAATCATAGTATGAGCAGTTTTTTTGAATTGTCAATATACTCGAAAAGTATAACTAGATCCAAAGCAAAGAGTTTTTCTAACTTTTCTGCTATGTTTTCATCTAGGATTTTTTTAGTTGATGGTTAGATTAATTCATGGATCATCCTCTACCTTTTAGGGAAATTCATTTTAAATGTATAGAATAAGAATGGATTACTAAAAGGGATTCTAGATTAGTTCAGTACAGGTAGTTATTTTATTGATCTAAGATAAGATGAAAAAGAGTCCAATTTTTTTTTTATTTCCATTCCGTGCTTCATTTAGTGTTCAGACCAAAAATGCATTCATCCCGCACTAAGTCATAAAATTCTCTAAAGAGAAAGCTTCAAAAACAAAGAAAAAAGCGAATCAATTTAGTAGAAAAGTACTCTATCAGATTCGAACCAATGACTTACGTCTTAGCACGAGATTACTCTACCACTAATTTAAAAAGCCCTTTATCGGATTTGAACCGATGACTTATGCCTTACCATGGCATTACTCTACCACTGAGTTAAAAGGGCTTTTTATTTAATTCAAAAATTTGCCACTTTGATTTCCCATTATGGGTCTACTGCATAATGTACATATTATATATATATAATATATAGAGATATAGAGAGAGACATTATGTATAGATTGTATATGTATTGATATCTTGAGAGCTCAAAATAAAATTAAGAAAAAAAAACATACCCAACTCTTCTTGGTTCATGGTTTTCCGTTTCCGAAGGCTAGTAAAATAGGCGGATTCTGGAACCCCAAGGATTCAATGGTATATGGAAAATATAAGATTTCCAATCCTAGCGGGAAAAGGCAGGGAACAGATACCCAATAGGATAGGATCCTTGGGAGGAACTTTTGGTAATGGCCTTGATCCTCTATGCTATTTTTTATGTGTTCTTAGTTCTATTGAACTTTTTTGATTCTTTTAAACAAGAATCTAATAAACTAGCATTGAGTCAGTGGAAAAAAGGAGAGAGAGGAAAGTGTTAAATGGAGAGAGTCGACTAATCATAGACTTTTAGGATCTTCTTTACATCAGGTAAATCTGTCAGCCCTGTCCGTTTTTTTCTTTAAGTTACGACTCTTTAAGTTACAACTCTTTGCTTCTTACTTCTATCAAGCCATAGGGAAAGTCTATGATGAATTTGGAAAACTCATCTCACTCTTACTCTATGGCTCGGACTTAATGGGGGAAGAAAACATCTTCTATAATTTCTTTTTTGTTCAATTCTGGACAAAAAAGAAAAGGAAAAAAGGAATTTATAGGGACAGTGTTACCCCCTATATCCCCTAGTTTATATTGTAGGAATAATAAAACAATTTAGCAGTCTGGCACACTTACGTCCTCGCAAAGTAAATAATGATTATTGTAGTCGTAACCGTAGAATAGGATAGGATCCTAATCAAAATAAATACATTTGGTTCAGGCGCTATTAGCAGGGTAAGAAGAGATTTATTTTACAGACCAGAGGGAGAGGGGCTATCTAAATCCTAAAGTAAAGGCGCGCGATCGAAGTAGAAGTACCAATGGCTCAGTGTCATGAACCTTCTCCATCTGATTCAATAAGGGGGAATTAGCCTCCTTGTCAAATGGCTATCCTTGACAAAGGGTACCATTTATACCATAATATACAATGTAGCGGGTATAGTTTAGTGGTAAAAGTGTGATTCGTTCTATTAATAACTGAATTTGAAATGATATACTTAAGGCATCCTTAAGTTTTTTTTTATATTCCGATGAAAACTTTAGTTCTTATAAAGGATTAAATCCTTTTCCTCTCAATAGCATATTGAGGAAGAATATACATTCTGGCGATTTGTACCCAAAAACTAATTTAAATTGCATCCAAAATAAAAATTGGATTATGATATGAGTACAGAGTCGCGAAGCATAATTTTGCATTGGATTTAAGTATTCCAATTTTGAAAATATGAGTAAAGGATCTATGGATGAAGATACAAAAAAGTTGATTTCCAATCGTAACTAAATCTTCTTTTGTTAAAGGATAAGGAAGCCAAATAGCTAAAAAACGATAGTTTTGGTTTACTAGAACCATCCGCATATTGTTTCAGCTCGGTGGAAACCCAATTCTTTTCCTCAGGATCTCTTGAATGAAATTAGGGAACGAAGTAAGTAGATTAGATGGATTTAGATAGAATTTCTATCTCCTACTCTATAAGGATCATCTAGAAAGCAGAGAGCTTTGGTTCCATTCAAATAGAAAAGCTGACATAGATGTTAAGTGGTGAGAATATCCATAAAGGAGCCGAATGAAATCAAAATTTCATGTTCGGTTTTGAATTAGAGACGTTAAAAATAATCAACCAACGTCGACTATAACCCCTAGCCTTCCAAGCTAACGATGCGGGTTCGATTCCCGCTACCCGCTCCATTCTGTATAAAAGGAGTATTCTATTTGTCTAGACATGTTAAAGGCTTGTATTCAAGCCTTTTTTGTCCACCAGTTTCTGGTACTACAGAGCGGAGTAGAGCAGTTTGGTAGCTCACGAGGCTCATAACCTTGAGGTCACGGGTTCGATTCCCGTCTCCGCACTTAGCAGTCTCTATAAAAGGAGTATTCTATTTCTCTAGATATGGTAGAGGGGCGTATCCAACCCTTTTTTATTCATTAGTTCCGGGCCCTAGAGGGCAAAATTGAGCAATTTGCGAAGCCACTTGCCTTCACAAAAAGAAGGCGCAAGGCTTCTCCCTACCTTGCAGAAAATAAAAATGAAATGAAAGGGACAGTCTACCTCTCCCTTCCTTTTAAAAACAGTTTGCCCGTTGTTTGTCTCAGTTAATACCCAATTTTGGGGCTCTGTTGGCTAGTTCTATTTCTGCCTCCGGAGCGCCCTCTTTTTTTGAGGGGGATGCAAAGGAAGGGTAAATATAGTAAGGGATACGGCACTAGACTAATACTTAATTAATACTTAATTTAATATAAGTAGTTAAACAATTAACTAGACTAAACTTTTTATCATAGTACTTTGATAAATTAAGCGGGCGAGCGGCGGGAATCGAACCCGTATCTTCTCCTTGGCAAGGAGATGTTTTACCATTGAACTACGCTCGCTACGGTATATATTTTATAGCGTATATCCGCTTGGGTCGACCGTCTATGTCTGGGTCGACCGTTTCATTTCATTTTCTATTCTATTATATTAGATATTAGAGTTTTCCTTTTTTTATTATCTGTCAATGAATATTCTAATGGGAATTTCATAATACTGAAAGAGAAGAGCTAGCAATTCGGAACGCAAATTGCGTTTTAATACGTCTCACTATTCGAATTTTTTAAATGGCCTTTATTATTTCTTTTTTATGGGGTTACTAAATATTAACCAAATTTAATTTAAGAAATGAGAGAATTCAGAATAGCTACGAGAAAGACTAGTCCAATCCATAATGATGTACCGGAAAATACAACATTTTTATTATTTGACCAACCATCAGGAGAAGCAAATACAAGGGGTACACTAATTACTAAGACTGAGGAAGTCGCAATTAATGCAAAAACAGCTAATTGGAAAGCAATAGTCATATTTCTAATCCTCCAAGCTACCATCAAATAAAGTTGACTACATATTTGATCCCTCACTTAACCAAAATTGTAAAAAAATACAAGAAGTAGGAGGGGTTTAATCATGAATCCATTGATTCTTCTCTTTAATTAAAATTTATTACTTAACCTCTTTTTTATTTGGATATGGGGGTGAGAGGAGGTTATTTAGTCTTTATTTCACAAGCGGGTATAGCGGATCCTGTATCCGTGTATACAGTATACAGAGATATATCGAAAAGGAACTTGTATCTGATATCTTTCTAGAGGTTAATAAATATTTTTATTTTTTATATGGCTATGTTCTATTTGTAGGAGTAAAATAAGGATTAGGCGGTGGAGAGATGGCTGAGTGGTTGATAGCTCCGGTCTTGAAAACCGGTATAGTTCTAGGAACTATCGAGGGTTCGAATCCCTCTCTCTCCTTTTGCTTATTGAATACGTTTGTTTCTTTCATTTTTTTTTATTCTGTCCCTTATCTTTCTTTCATAAAAAGGAATGAATGGCTCGGCTAGATAGAATAACCGAGCCAGAACAGAAAAAAAGTAGAACAGGTATAAATAAGAAAATCTTAGTTAAGAGGGTTCATGTAAAGAACAGGTTCCAAATCACGATCGATTCCCTTTTCAAAACCTGCTGCAGCAGCTCGGGCTCTTCCTGCATGCCATAAATGGCCCACAAAAAAGAAGAATCCTAGAACAAAATGAGAAGTTGATAACCAACTTCTAGGAGAGACATAATTAACTGCATTGATCTCGGTCGCTACGCCACCCACGGAATTTAAAGAGCCTAAAGGAGCGTGGGTCATATATTCTGCTGAGCGCCGTTCTTGCCAAGGTTGTATGTCTTTTTTCAACCTACTCAAGTCCAAACCGTTGGGGCCCCTTAGAGGTTCTAACCATGGAGCACGAAGGTCCCAAAAACGCATAGTTTCCCCTCCAAAGATAACCTCCCCAGTTGGGGAACGCATTAGATATTTCCCTAAACCTGTGGGTCCTTGAGCGGATCCCACATTAGCTCCAAGACGCTGGTCTCTAACTAGAAAAGTAAATGCTTGAGCTTGAGAAGCTTCTGGCCCGGTGGGTCCATAAAACTCACTCGGATAAGCTGTATTATTGAACCATACAAAACAACAAGCGATAAAACCAAAGACAGATAAAGCAGCTAAACTATAAGACAAGTAAGCTTCTCCAGACCATACAAATGCACGGCGAGCCCATGCGAAGGGTTTGGTTAAAATATGCCAAATTCCCCCAAATACACAAATAAAACCCAACCATACATGTCCACCAATTATATCTTCTAAATCATCTACACTAACAATCCACCCTTCTCCCCCAAAAGGAGATTTTAGTAAATAACCAAATATAACACTGGGACTAAGGGTCAAATTGGTAATTTTTCTTACATCTCCCCCCCCAGGGGCCCAGGTATCATATACACCGCCAAAATAAAGAGCCTTGAGTACTAGAAGAAAAGCACCTAGACCTAACAAAATTAAGTGAATACCCAAAATTGTAGTCATTTTATTTCTATCTTTCCAGACATAACCAAAGAATGGAAAAGATTCTTCAAGAGTCTCGGGTCCCAGAAGCGCGTGATAAATGCCACCGAAGCCTAAGACTGCGGAGGAAATTAGGTGAAGTACGCCAGATACAAAGTATGGAAAAGTATCTAGAACTTCCCCCCCTGGCCCTACTCCCCAACCTAGAGTAGCTAAGTGTGGAAGTAAAATCAACCCTTGTTCATACATGGGCTTTTCTGGTACGAAATGGGCCACTTCAAATAGGTTCATTGCTCCGGCCCAGAATACGATTAATCCGGCATGGGCTACGTGAGCTCCAAGTAGTTTACCGGACAAATTGATAAGTCTGGCATTCCCAGCCCACCAAGCAAAGCCGGTGGTTTCTTGGTCACGACCAGCTAAAACGAAAGTTCCATTAAAGAGCGTTTCCACGTGGTAGAACCTCCTCAGGGAATATAAGATTTTCATGAGGCTGATCCTGAGCTGCCATCCACGCACGAATACCCTCGTTTAAAAGAATATTTTTGGTGTAGAAAGTCTCGAATTCAGGATCTTCCGCTGCACGGATTTCCTGGGAAACAAAGTCATAGGCACGTAAGTTCAGAGCCAAGCCAACTACGCCAATAGCACTCATCCATAAACCGGTGACGGGTACAAATAGCATAAAGAAATGTAACCAACGTTTATTGGAAAAAGCAACACCAAAGATTTGGGACCAAAAGCGGTTAGCAGTGACCATTGAATAAGTTTCTTCAGCTTGAGTTGGGTTAAAAGCACGGAAGGTATTTGCACCATCACCGTCCTCAAATAGAGTGTTTTCTACGGTTGCTCCATGAATAGCGCATAGCAGAGCCGCGCCTAATACTCCGGCAACTCCCATCATATGAAATGGGTTCAACGTCCAATTATGAAATCCTTGGAAGAAAAGGATGAATCGAAATATCGCTGCTACGCCAAAACTCGGCGCAAAGAACCAACCAGATTGCCCCAGTGGATAAATAAGGAATACCGAAACAAAAACAGCAATTGGACCAGAGAATGAGATTGCATTATAAGGCCGCAATTGAACAGACCGAGCAAGTTCAAATTGGCGTAACATGAAACCTATTAGTGCAAAAGCCCCGTGGAGAGCTACAAAAGTCCATAGACCGCCTAATTGACACCAACGAGTAAAATCTCCTTGTGCTTCTGGCCCCCATAGTAGCAACAAAGAGTGTGCTAAACTATTGGCAGGGGTAGAAACTGCTGCGGTTAAGAAATTACAACCTTCCAAATAGGAACTTGCCAATCCATGGGTATACCAAGAAGTTACAAAAGTTGTCCCTGTAAACCAACCCCCTAAAGCGAAATAAGCACAAGGAAAGAGCAATAGGCCAGACCATCCTACAAAAACGAAACGGTCCCTTCGTAACCAGTCATCCATAGTATCAAATAGATCATTTTCTTCTTTAGGAACTCTACCAAGGGCTATAGTCATAGTGATCCTCCTATTCAATTACTTCAACCATTTCCGAGCACCTCATATCACTTTCCAAGGCATATGATAGTTTTATATCTGTGGACGATTTCTTTCTCGTTCAATGCCCTTTTTCAATGGTCTCGAAGAGAGAAATTTTCCATTTTTATCTATGGAGTCACAACCGAGGTCGTTGTAAATCCATGAATTTGATTCGATTTGTTTTTCTTATCTTATACTTATAGAAATAAACCTTTGAATTCAGCATTATTCCAAGACTCCTATTTCAAAGTCTATCTTTTAAGGGAAAAATGAAAATAAAAGTAACCCCTTTTTTCCCATTCCCTCTCTATTGCATGGGGGGAAGAACTAAAATGGAGGATTCTGAAAAAAAAAAGGACCTTCGAAATCAATTTTTATGTGTAGCGCAAAGGAGTTGCGATTTCTTCTTATTCCTATAGAACATCTAGTAACAAGAATATGAAATCGTAAATAGCGAAAAATTCTTGTCTTGCGCGGTCTAAGTCTAAGGAAATACGAAAAATTCGCTTATACAATTTCATCTACATCGAATTTATATATCAGAATAGCGGATAGAGGCATCATTCAAGGAGTCAGGTCTACTTACTTTATGCTTCTTTCCAATTTTATGGTGGATTTGATAAGAACCCTTTTTGCTTTCTTGATAAATAATCGACAAAAAAAAAAAAAGCGTTTTTTTATATATAGCTTGTTTTATTATAATTATAACAAGTCCTATATGGAAATGCCCGCTAAAGAGAAAATCTATTTGATTGTCTCTCGGTCAATATCGATTTTTACAAAGAAAAAACAAGAATTTTCTTCTTTTTTTTATTAACATTAAGAAAAAAGAATATAACTAAAATGGAATTGGCAATATAATTTTTATAGACTTTTGAAAGAAAAAAAGGGGTTTTTTGCAACCGTTATTTCTTATTTCTTGCCTATATCATATCACGGAAACCTTTCGCTTTGGAACGTGGAGAGATGGCTGAGTGGACTAAAGCGGCGGATTGCTAATCCGTTGTACAATTTTTTTGTACCGAGGGTTCGAATCCCTCTCTTTCCGCTCCCTTGGATCATTTGGGACTTTCAAACTGGAAAGAATTCTGACCCCCGGATTTTCTCATAGATAAATGTACGAAACAAATCCAATTTGTAAGAAAAAAAAAAAATTGAATTTTTACTCCTCGCGTCCAGGATTCCGTCCTGGATCATTAGATAAGAATCCAAAGATAAAGAGTGAAACAAAGAATATCACTACTGTATAAACAAAAAGTTTGAGAGTAAGCATTACATAATCTCCAAGATTTTTTTTTAAGGAATAGATTACCAGTTTTTCCTTACCACACGGATCCACTAGGATGGTTTTTTTTGATACCTAAAAATGCAAAAATGAATTCTGGAAAAAAATTGCAAGAATTCATTTATAATAAGAACTCTTATCAATAGCAAAAATAGGGTTAGGTGGTATTGAATAGGTATTGTGTAGGTACCTAAAGGTACCTGCTCAACCTAGGTGCAGGGGAGTAGAAAGGCTGATCCAAATTTATTGCTGTAGCTACCCATTCAATGTAGAATAATTTCAATTTTAGAATTGAGGGTTCATAATATAAAAATATAAAACTTCTCGGCTTTTACCCATTTTAATTTTTTTTTTTGGAATGAACACATCATTCAATTTGGCATACAGAGTACTAAAGATTTCATCGAAAACTTACAGCAGCTTGCCAAACAAAGGCTAATAGAAAAAAGAATAGAGGTATAACAGGCATAATATCCACGATTGGATTGAAAATAGCATAAGCTTCGGGCAATTTGGCAAAGAAAAAACTAGTAGGATAAAGAACAGAATTAAAACAGATACAGGTTAAACTAAGTATATTAGGCATAACAAGCATTTCATTCTTGTAGAGTAAATAATTGGATTTTGATTGAGTTATTTTTTTAAGGGAAAGAAGGAAAAGGCAGATTCAAAATCTTTTTTTCTTCGGACTTTCCCAAACACAAAATACCTCCTTGTATTCGCACTCTCAAATGAGAGTGGAATAAATTCGACTTTCATATAATATCTTAATAGAATTCCATGTAATGATCAATGCATTTTTTTGATTCTATATTATCTGCATGTGTAGAATACTAGCAAGAGAATATCTCTTCTTTATTTATGTAATTGAAATGGTATTGACGAATAACAAATAAACATAATAGTGTTTATTAGTGTCGCATAAAACCCGAAATGGGGCGTGGCCAAGTGGTAAGGCAGCGGGTTTTGGTCCCGTTACTCGGAGGTTCGAATCCTTCCGTCCCAGATTGTTTCTGATGAAACAAACGGTGAAATCATATAGTACTCCGTATGAGACAAAAGTTTATTAAAGAGAATAATGATATCTTATGTTTTCTCAGAAAACATAATAAAGTCTTAAGTCCAGTCAAATTGACTACCTTTATTTTCATGAAAAAAATGGGATCTAGCAGGCACATTCAGGATATGCCTCTACTATGATCACTTAATAATCACTTAATAATCACTTAATCATATTTTTTTCTTCCTTTTGGTCTTCGAGTCGAAGAAGTACCAAAAACAATTAACTACCAAAAACTTTCAATCTATTCATTGGAATAGTTTATTTAGTTATTATAGTTAATTGTTTTTGGTACGGAAAAAATATATTACTAATAGAATTCTAATTCTAGTAATTAAATGAATTAAACTTTTTTGGAGGTTGATAGTTTATTTATTGAGGAAGAGTCAATCCTTCTCTTCTCACTTCAAGATTGATCATCTCGAGCCATCCGTTGAGGGTGGAAATTTAATAATAAATAAGTTTTAAGCAAACTTGTTTAGTCGTCTTTTTCTATGTTTCATTCATATGATAGAATTCGAATATGGGTTTAAATAAATTGGATCTTGGCGGAGGCTTCCCGGATAAATACTTACTTTCTTTTATCCATATTGCTCCATAGATAGCAAGTTTTAATTTTAATTAGTATACAAAAAACAAAACCAATGACTATTCATGATTCCATCCATATTGGATCAATTTTCTATACCACTTTGCAATGAAAAGAGGAATGTTTGTTATGGTAAAACTTCGTTTAAAACGATGTGGTAGAAAGCAACGTGCGACTTGAAGGACATGATCGATTGTGGATTTTGCTATCCATCATTTTCCATAGTAATGAAAATGCTCTTGGCTCGACATAGCCTGTTCTATTCGTTCCGAACCAAATTTGCGCAGGGTTTAAGTAACATAGTACACGATGGAGCTCGAGAGGACAGAGTTTATTTTTTATCAAGGGAAAGAATCTAGGGTTAGTGAAAACTAATAAATTAGGCCAACTTTGTCAGTCTATCCTTAATATAGAAATAAATCGAAAGGTTAAAATACGAAGAAAGTCCAATAAAAGTATATCAGAATCAATCCCCCTTATTAGATTTCTATAGAAGAGATAAATGCTTTATCGAAGGAAATAAGAAAAAAGGGTATGTTGCTACTCTTTTGAAAGAAAAAAATAGGAATTCCCGAAGTAATGTCTAAACCCAAGGATTTCACAAATCAAAGATAAAGGATTCCAGAACAAGTAAACACAATTTTCAATTGTCTCAACAACAGAGTTGGATCAGAATAAGGAATAAAAGTCAATTCGTTCGAAATGAGACAAAGAAAAGAGTTTAAAGACGACTCAAAAATTTTTGAAGGATTTTGCCTTCGAAGTTTCTCAGGCAGAATTAGCCAACTTGAGTCATGAGTATAAATGAAATTTGTTTTTTCTGTAAGGAAATTAATGGACGTCATAGTCTAATTTCTATTATTATCGACAGAAATTCGAATCATTTTCTCGAGCCGTATGAGGAGAAAACCTCCTATACGTTTCTAGGGGGGGCGTTGTTTATCTACATCTATCCCAATAAGCTGTCTATCGAATCGTTGCAATTGATGTTCGATCTCGAAGAGAAGGAAGAGATCTTCGAAAAGTAGGTTTTTATGATCCGATAAAGAATCAAACTTGTTTAAATGTTCCAGCTATTCTCTATTTCCTTGAAAAGGGTGCTCAACCGACAAGAACTGTTTATGATATTTTAAGGAAGGCGGAATTCTTTAAAGAAAAAGAAAGAACTTTGAGTTAATTGAAGAACTAAATGAATAAAAAAGTAGGATAGGAGAAGATTATTAGTATTCCTCGTTGTCTAATTATTTAGACACAATTTACCTCTTTCTTAATCCTATTTGGATTTATATCGTGCCAATCCAACATAAGCCCCTATTTTATTTACTTTTTCTATCTAATTTGTTTTCTTACCATTGTATTTCCATTGACAAAGGTCTATTGAACAAATAGAATTTGTAGATAGATGGGTCTCTTTATCCTCACTCCATATTTAATTTTTCTGCTTACACTTCGCTCAAATGATAAGGGTGTTCCTCTTGCATGTATTCTCATACAATATAATATATATTTTTTTTAATAAAAATCGCTAAAAAAAGGAGAATTTGGCCATCGTGATTAGGGTCGCTCTTTTTTTTCACTTTAGTGGAATTTAACCGGACCTGTTCGTTTTGCCAATTTGAGTGTTTTTCATGGTCGATAAAATCTTTCTTTTGATGTCTTGCTAGTTCAATGTTTTGACAGAAGCGCGCGGTGTAATTCCATTGATTTTTGGATTTCGATCGTATCTAAGATCCTTTTTTTATCTGGGTTGCTAACTCAATGGTAGAGTACTCGGCTTTTAAGTGCGACTATGATCTTTTACACAT